>NC_138160.1:156369283-156436783 GCF_964165515.1 Mesoplodon bidens | reverse complement strand
TGCCCACTGTGAGCTACATCCTCAGTAGACCCTCTAAGGCACCTAGGTAGGTTTGTCCCAGGTTCCTATCAAGGTACTTTGTGCTGTGTTCCAGTGCATGTGAGACCTTGTGTGTGCCCTCCAACAGTGGAGTCTCTGTTTCCCCCAGCCGTGTGGAGCTCCTGCACTCAAGCCTTAATGGCCTTCAAAGCCAAACGCTCTGGGGTTTCTTCTGGACCCTGATGCCAGACTCTCGGACTGCCCTGAAGGGTTATTTTATGTGGGAACGTCCCTATGTAACTTGAGTGGATTTACTTTTTTGTGTGTGTGTGGTGTGAGGGCTGCTTGTAGTATGGATGTCTGCCATCTCTTTCTTTACTGTATGCTGGCCGTTAACCCCTTGATAGGAGGTGTGACTGAGGTTGTGGTGACCAGAGTCTGCACTGGATATTGAGTGGGACCTTCCCTTTGCTCTGTGGTTTTCACTGCTCTGTCAGGGGCAGGGTCTGCTCTTTAGTTGTTGGAGTAGAGCTCCCCAGATCTATTTCTGATCGTGTTTCTGATGTTCGGTGTGAGGTAGGCAGGATTGGAGTACTCCAACTGGGAGAGAAGCCACTGTGTGAGTGTTCACCCCCTAGAGCTGCTCACTTGTGAGCGTCCTCTGTTGTGTCACCTTTCACCCATTGGGCAGGCTCACAAATTATACCATTGTTGGCACTGCTCTTGGCCCCGCCTTAACTGTGAGTATGCCAGCAACTGGCACTGCTGTCTCTCAGGCATTGTTTTCACCATGTCATCCGCACAGATCCACTGAAGCCAGATCCCAGGACTGCAGTAATCATGCAGCTGGGCCTGCTGTGGGTACCTTGGAGGTGTCTCAGACTCTGGCTTGGCCCAACTTCCACATGTATGTGTCCCCAAAGCCCACAGCTGTTAAGTTAGAGCTGCAAAAGCTGGAGCCCAGCCAGGTGGGAAGGGGCTGAGGCAGCAACTCACTGGGTCAGGCAAGCCCGGTCAGGCAGGAGCGGGTGGGAGCAAAGACTGACTGGGGTGCATGAGGCTGCTCGG
This sequence comes from Mesoplodon bidens, assembly GCF_964165515.1. Taxonomy (NCBI): domain Eukaryota; kingdom Metazoa; phylum Chordata; class Mammalia; order Artiodactyla; family Ziphiidae; genus Mesoplodon; species Mesoplodon bidens. The sequence goes on along the minus strand of NC_138160.1, from coordinate 156,435,736 downwards.
GTGGGAACCCCTTATAATGTCCCCAGAGGCAGGGGCCAGGGCATGGAGAATGTATCTGCAATGACGGCCCCATCCTGTGTGCACCACTCAACAATGGTGCTTTGCTTCTATGACAGACCAGACTTCTTCCACAAGCATTTCTGTTTGCGGAGCTCCACACTCTGGTTCCCTCAGGCTGTCTCTTCACAGCCAAACCAGTCCTCTTCCTGGTCTGCTCTCCAAACTCCATGTTCCAGCACCCAGCCCCTGTCCACACCAGTGGCTGGAGCATGCAGAGCTGTGGCACAGACCATCTGTTTGAGTCTTACTTTGTCTTGCCTGCCATATGCCAGTTGCTGCACTCTCCTCTGAGCTCCTGAAGCACCCCTCCTGTCCCAGCTGATCTCCCCACTTTTGAGGAGGACTACCCTAGATGCGGGAACCTCTGTTCTCCTTCAGCAACCCCAATGGGTACTTCCGTTTTTCTTTTTTCTTTTTCTTTCTTTCATCCTGCGCAATTATGTGGGGATCTTTCTTGTCCTTTTAGGTGTCTGAAGTTCTCGGCTAGTTTTCAGCAGGTGCACTGCAAGAATTGTTCCACTTGTAGATGTACTCTTGATGTATTTGTGGGGAGAGGTGAACTCCCTGTCCTCCTACTCTGTCATATTCATCAGCCCCTCACCAGGAAAAAATTTGCAATATCATCTTTGTATGTGATCTTAGTGAATATTTTCTCGGAATGGATATCCATGAATGAGATTGTTGGGTCTAGGAATAGATATATTTTAATGCTATTGGACATCATTGCCAAATTGTTTTCCAAAATAGACTGAAAGATGTTTCCTCCTGGGACATGTGAGAGAACCCATTTTCTTGCATCATCACCTGAAATAGAATTTATGACCTTAAACTTCTCCACATTTGAAGTAGTCTTTTAAGTAGCTATGGGGGTGAGGGTTGGGAAGAGTGGAACCCATTCATTCCTAAACTTTAAAGGACTTGGTGTGCCCAGGAACTGCTCCAACATCCGCATCTGCAGAGAGGAAGGGGACTTGGGAATAGGTGGCTCTACCTCACATGCTAGCCGATCTAGAGGGTCCTTGTGGCCCCAAACCCAGAAGTGAGGACCTAAGGGGTTTCAGACAGAGATGACAGGCTCTTGGGTCATCACAGGATGAGGGAGAAGGACAGTCTCCTGGTGTGACCCTGGAGCAGGTCTCTGACTCTGAGCTCTCATTGACTTATGCTCTGAGTCATAAGTCCAAGGTCCAACCTTCTGGAGTCCCAAATGAGCCTGACTCAAGGGATCAGGTCAGGGGGTGCTGTGGACAGGAGCTGCCTCTATGAGTTAGTCATTAAAATTGGAGCATACCCGTTTCTCTGGGCGTGGGAAATCCAAGAGAGGAAGGGTTGAGTTTTTCAAGAAAGAAGGGGGCCAAAATGAGCCAGAAAGAAATCAAAGGGAGTATCAGGATGGGAAAATTTTCCTCCTGCCCCTTTTGGGTTCTTCTGATTAGTTATAACAATTAAATTGCCACAAGATAGATTAACAGGAGGAAAAAACCATTTAATTCATAAGCACAGAGGTCTCATAGAAAAGGGACTCCACTCTATGAGTGGACCAAAGGGACCAAAATAGGCTGTTTGTTTACAGATCATTTCAGACAAACAATTTGTGAAGATTTAACAAAACAAAGGGGCTTGTGTTTGGGGTAACAGACTACTGAAGAAGTAACAAAGTTTGTTTGTACATCTTTCATAGTCTAGAATTCCTTAACTCTGGTGATACGGATGCTTTCAATCCTCCTGGTACAGGGTAGATACTTTCACATGGGTTATTTATCTCCTGCTTTCAGGAGGAAAGGGGGTGTCGGAGTGGTTTTTTAACCATGCACAGGCTGTTTCTCAAGTAACTTTAATTCAAAATAATCAATATGCCTTGTGGCACATTTTGGGATGGTCTGCCTTAGGCCCCAACAGGAGCATGGAAGGGGATGCAAGACAGAGGAACTGGGAGACAGAAGGAACTCAAGGAGCTGACAGGGTGCCCTATAGTACAGAGTCATACCCCCACCTCAAGCCTGGGTCTGAACAGGAGGAGAGGGCTCGAGGCTGGGGGCTTGGGGTCCTTTCTATCTGCCTCCTCCCTGATCTGGGAGACCACTGGGTCCCCCCGGTGCATCACTAGGCAGGACTGGGAGAGGCATCAATCCCACAAACCATTTGTAAATTTTGGAGATTACTCTTTTGTCGGTTATATCATTTGCAAATATTTTCTCCCATTCTGTGGGTTGTCTTTTCATTTTGTTTATGGTTTCCTTTGCTGTACAAAGGCTTTTGAGTTTAATTAGGTCACATTTGTTTATTTTTGTTTTTATTTCCATTACTCTGGGAGATGGATCAAAAAAGACATTGCTGTGATTTATGTCAAAAAGTGTTCTGCCTATGTTTTCCTCTAAGAGGTTTATAGTATCAGGTCTTACATTTAGGTCCTTAATCGATTTGGAGTTCATTTTTGTATATGGTGTTAAATAATGTTCTAATATCACTCTTTTACATATATCTGTCCAGTTTTGCCAGCACAGTTCATTGAAGAGACTTTTCTCCATTGTATCCTCTTGCCTCCTCTGTTGTAGATTAATTGACCACAGGTTCTTGATTTTATTTCTGGGCCTTCTATCCTGTTCCATTGATCAAACAGCTCATGTAGCTCATATCAAAAAACAAACAACCCAATCAAATAATGGGCAGAAGACCTAAGTAGACATTTCTCCAAAGAAGACATATGTGCCCAGAGGCACATGAAAAGATGTTCAACATTTCTAATTATTAGATAAATGTAAATCAAAACTGTAATGAGACATCAACTCAAACCAATCAAAATGGGCATCATCAAAAAGTCTACAAACAATACATGCTGGAGAGGGTGTGGAGAAAAGGGAACCTTCCCTATGCTGTTGGTGGGAATGTAAATTGGTACAGCCACTATGGAGAAGGTTCCTTAAAAATCTAAAAGTAGAGCCACGATATGATCCAACCATTCCTCTCCTGGGCATATATCCAGAGAAAACCATGGTTCAAAAGAATACACGCACCCCAATGATCATTGCAATGCTGTTTACAATAGCCAAGACATGGAAGCAACCTAAATGTCCCTTGACAGATAAATGGATAAAGAAGATGTGGTACATATATACAATGGAATATTACTCAGCCATTAAAAAATCGAAATAATGCCATTTGCAGCAACATGGATGGAACAGGAGATCATCATAGTAAGTGAAGTAAGTCAGACAGAGAATATCAAATATCACAGGATATTGCTCATATGCAGAATCTTAAAAAAATTGATGGAAGTGAACTTATCTACAAAACAGAAACAGAGTCACAGACTTAGAAAACAAAGTTATGGTTGCCAAAGGGGGAGGGATAAATAGGGAGTTTGGGCTTGACATACACACACTACTATATTTAAGATAGATAACCAACAAGGACCTACTGTATAACACAGTGAATTCTGCTCAATATTCTGTAACAACTTAAAAGGAAAAGAATTTGAAAAAGAATAGATACATGTATATGTACAACTGAATCTAATGCAACATTGATAATCGACTATATTTCAAAATAAAATAAAAAGATAAATAAAAAATAAAAGTAAAATATAAAAAATCCTGCAAAGTGGCTCCCTGTTCATTTGCACACACCCCACCCCCTCAGGGCCCCTCCTTCCGCTCTCACTCTTACAAAGGAGGTGCAGAATTTCCTGCTAGGGCAAGAGCCCAGTTCCCAGGTGGAAGTGCTTTCCTAGAAGGACATGAGGAGGGAAGAGGTCCATTATGGGACCTCTATCCCCCCTTTCCATAAACACATGGAAGAAACACATTTTAAAAGCATCTTGAAATGGATAAAAATGGAGAATTTCTAGGGAAGAAAATAGAGACAACAGGACTAAAAGGAGGGCGAGAGTGAAAAAGGACAGGGGGAAAAACAAAGCCAGAGCTGCCTGTCCCCACCCATGGGCACGGCCACTCAGAGGCCAGCTTGAAGTTGCAGCTGGAAGGGGCAAGCTTTGATGGTCTGAGTGATCAGCCTTTTGTAGCTGGAGTCATGCTCTGGGAAGTGGGTGGCAGGGAGAAGAAAGGTCAAGAACAGAGACAAGTTGGGGTCTGGGGCAGAGGTAGACACTTAGGGCCCACAGCCTGTAGAGGGAGCAGTACTGGGGATTCTGGGAGGTTGGAGTCAGCACTGAGGGCAGAAGGGAGCATGGGAAGCAGAACAATGGAAGCTCCGGGGGTTGGAACTGAGGAGACTCCTGTCCAGCTCCGCTTGTCCAGAATGAAAATGCCCTGAAGGGGGATCCTGGAGAGAAGGGCACAGACTCCTAAGGACACTCCCCCACTCTATCCCTGGTCTTCCATCTCAGCTTTTCCCTCCTCTGGAAGGGCAGATACTTCTGTTATGGAGCAAAGGACTTGATGCCTGAGCAAAGGGCTTGATGCCTGATGCACATAGAAGCCAATGCTATGGCACCAGCTTTTGAGAAAAGCTTTATTGCAAGGAGGCAGGGGGCAAGGCTCAAATCTGTCTTCCCAACAGCAAGGTGAGGTTGATATCTTCAGGTTCAAGTTTTGGAGCAGAAATGGGGAAAAAGTGGTTGGTTATAAAGTTTAAGGGAGTGATGGATTCTTATGTGTAGGGCTTCATTCCTCTTCATGGCTAGCATGTGCAAATTGCTAGAGAGCTGGTATGAAACATGTGGGGGAAATATGGGCTGTGATGTCAAAAGGTCATGCATTGGACAAGCAAGTCTGTTTGCCACAGACTCCAATCTGCCATACTCTTTCCCAGTGGTTTCAGTCAATTTTGTCATGTAAGAGGAGGTGATTTTTAACAACCTGCTTCCTTATCTGCAGTTCTGTAAGATAAGCTCAAGAATTTCTCTTAGTGATGTTTTTTTTTAACCCTATGGGGCAAGGTTTAATTTCTAGTCATATTAGTCTGTCCTGTGACAGAGATTCCCTCTGGCTATCAAAGGGAAAGTTCCAAGACATTTCTAAGATTTTGAAGTTGAATGCTGTCTTACCCATCTTCAAATAGGAATCTTCAACAGGAGATCCTGGTTTCAAGGCAGGTTGAATGCATCTCCATTTCCTTAATTGTTTTGGGTTCATTGTTGTAGGTATTTTCCTTCTGTTGTGTTTCTTGCCTAGAGAAGTTCCTTTAACATTTGTTGTAAAGCTGGTTTGGTGGTGCTGAACTCTCTCAGCTTTTGCTTGTCTGTAAAGGTTTTAATTTCTCCATCAAATCTGAATGAGATCCTTGCTGGGTAGAGTAACCTTGGTTGCAGGTTTTTCTCCTTCATCACTTTAATTATGTCCTGCCACTCCCTTCTGGCTTGTAGAGTTTCTGCTGAAAGATCAGCTGTTAACCTGATGGGGATTCTTTTGTGTGTTGTTTGTTGTTTTTCCTTTGCTGCTTTTAATATGTTTTCTTTCTTTTTAATATTTGACCGTTTGATTAATATGTGTCTTGGCATATTTTTCCTTGGATTTATTCTGTATGGGACTGTCTGTGCCTCCTGGACTTGATTAACTATTTCCTTTCCCATATTAGGGAAGTTTTCAACTATAATCTCTTCAAATATCTTCTCATTCCCTTTCTTTTTCTCTTCTTCTTCTGGAACCCCTATAATTCGAATGTTGGTGCATTTAATGTGGTCCCAGAGGTCTCTGAGACTGTCCTCATTTCTTTTCATTGTTTTTTCTTTATTCTGCCCTGCAGCAGTTATTTCCACTAGTTTATCTTCCACATCACTTATCCGTTCTTCTGCCTCAGTTATTCTGCTATTGATCCCATCTAGAGTATTTTTACTTTCATTTATTGTGTTGGTCATCGTTACTTGATTCATCTTTAGTTCTTCTAGATCCTTGTTAAATGTTTCTTGCATTCTGTCTATTCTATTTCCAAGATTTTGGATCATCTTTACTATCATTATTCTGAATTCTTTTTCACGTAGACTGCCTATTTCCTCTTCATTTGTTAGTTCTGGTGGGTTTTTATCTTGCTCCTTCACCTGCTGTATGTTTTTCTGTCTTCTCATTTTGCTTATCTTATTGTGTTTGGTGTCTCCTTTTTGCAGGCCGCAGGTTCATAGTCCCCGTTGTTTTTGGTGTCTGTCCCCAGTGGCTAAGGTTTGTTCAGTGGGTTGTGTAGGCTTCCTGGTGGATGAGGCTGGATCTTGTCTTTCTGGTGGGCAGGTCCACGTCTGGTGGTGTATTTTGGGGTGTCTGTGGCCTTATGATGACTTTAGGCAGCCTCTCTGCTAATGGGTGGGGTTGTGTTCCTGTCTTGCTAGTTGTTTGGCATAGGGTGTCCAGCACTGTAGCTTGCTGGTCGTTGAGTGAAGCTGGGTGCTGGTGTTGAGATGGAGATCTCTGGGAGCTTTTCGCCATTTGATATTATGTGGAGCTGGGAGGTCTCTTGTGGACCAGTGTCTTGAACTTGGCTCTCCCACCTCAGAGGCAGAGCACTGACTACTGGTTGCAGCACCAAGAGCCTTTCATCCACACGGCTCAGAATAAAAGGGAGAAAATATAGAAAGAAAGAATTAGTAGAAGAAAGAAAAAGAGAAAGAAATAAAGAAAGGAGGGAGGGAGGGAGGGAGGAAGGAAGGAGCGAAGGTAGGAAAAAAGAGAGAAGATAAAGTAAAATATAATAAAGTATGATAAAATATAAAGTTATTAAAATAAAAAATAATTATTAAAAAAAATTTTGTAAAGAAGGACAGATATAACTCTGGGACAAATGGTGGAAGCAAAGCTATATAGACAAAATCTCACAGAGAAGCATGCCCATGCACATTCTCAAAAAGAGGAAAAGCGGAAAAAATTATAAACCTTGCTCTCAAAGTCCACCTCCTCAATTTGGGATGATTCGTTGTCTAAAGGAGGGAAGGAAGGAAAGAAAGAAAGAAGATAAAGTAAAATAAAATTAAGTTATTAAAATGAAAAATATTTATTAAGAAAAAAAATTTTTTTTAAATGGACAGATAGAACCCTAGGACAAATGGTGGAAGCAAAGTGGTACAGACAAAATCTCACACAGAAGCATACACATACACACTCACAAAAAGAGGAAAAGAGGAAAAAGTCATAAATCTTGTTCTCAAAGTCCATCTCCTCAATTTGGGATGATGCGTGGTCTATTCATGTATTCCACAGATGCAGGATACATCAAGTTGATTGTGGAGCTTTAATCCGCTGCTTCTTAGGCTGCTGGGAGGGATTTCCCTTTCTCTTCTTTATTCTCACAGCTCCCGGGTCTCAGCTTTGGATTTGGCCCCACCTCTGTGTGTAGATTGCCGTAGGGTGTCTCTTCTTCGTTCAGACAGGACAGGGTTAAAGGAGCAGCCACTTCCGAGACTCTGGCTCACTGAGGCCGGGGGGAGGGAGGGGCACGGAGGCAGGGTGAGCATGCGGTGGCAGAGGACGGCGTGACATTGCACCAGCCCGAGGCGCGCCGTGCGCTCTCCCGGGGAAGCTGTCCCTGGATTCCCGGACCCCGGCAGTTTTATTTACTACTTTTTTCCCAGTTGTTTTTGTAGTTCTTCTCCTTTCATTTCTTCTTTTATTGTTTCTTCCCTTGTGGTTTGATTACTTTTTTTAATAGTGTGCTTGTGTTTCTTTCTTTTTGGTTTTTGTGTCCCTGTTGTAGGTTTTTCATTTCTGGTTACCATGGGGTTCATATATATTGACTTATATTTACTAATTAGCTGTATCTACTTGCCTTAAACTGGTAGTTATTTACGTTCAAACACATTCTAAAATATCTACACTTTTTTACTCCCCTCCCACACATTTTGTGGTTTCAATGTCATAGTTTACATCTTAATGCTTATCCATTAACTGTTTATTGTAATTATAGTTGATTTTACACTTCTTTGTCTTTTATTCAATGTGCTGGCTTATTTCAGTTGTTGAGCTTCAATCTTTACTGTATATTTGCCTTTATGAGTGTGATTTTCCTTTTCCTATAGATTCTTACTTCTTCTACATTTAGATTATATTCTTCAGCATTTCTTTAAGGGTAGGTTTAGTATAGATGAACTCTTGTAGTGTTTGCTTGTCTGAGAGGTTCTTTATCTCTCCTTCTATTCTAAACGATAATCTTGCTGGGTAGAGCATCCTAGGTTACAAATTTTTCCCTTTCAGCACTTTGAATATGTCATGCTATTCCCTCCTAGCTGCAAAGTTTCTGCAGAGAAATCAGCTGATTGCCTTATGGGTGTTCCCTTGTATAGGACTCTTTATCTCCTGTTGCCTTTAGAATTCTCTCCTTAACTTTTTCCATTTTAATTATGGCGTGTCTTGTTGTGGATCTGTTTGGGGGTCACCTTACTTGGGACCCTCTGTCCTTCCTGTACCTGGATATCTATTTCCCTCATTAATTTTGGGAAGTTTTTAGCCAAAATTTCTTCAAAATCGAGTTTTGATCCCCTTCTCTCTCTCTTTTCCTTCTTGAACCCCTAGAATACAAATGTTGGAATGCTTAATGCTATCACAGTAATCTCTTATTTTCATTTTTAAACATTGGTTTCCCTGTCTGCTGTTCTGAGTGTGTGCTTTCCATTATTCTTTCTTCCAGAGCACTTATGCATTCTTCTGTATCACATAATCTGCTCTTCATTACTTCTAGTGTGTTTTTGTTTTACCTATTGGATTATTAACTTCTAACTGGGTATTCTTTGATATTTTCTAGTTTCTTGTTAAAATGTTTTGTGTTTAGATCTATTCTTTCCCCTAATTCTGTTAACATCTTTATTGCCAATGTTTTGAATTCTTTATCTGGTAAATTATTTATTTCATCATTTTTTTCAGGGTTTCTCTTGATCTTTTAATTGAGATTATTTCCTCTGCCTTTTAATTTTCCGAATTGTGTGAATCAGTTACCAGTTTCAGTCTTGAAGCGATATTCTTATGTGGGAGCATCCCTATGCAAACTGTGTGTGCCTAATACCTTTAGTGGGAAGGTTGGCTTTGACGTGGATGGCTATCACAACTTTCCTCAGGGTGTGCTGGCAACTATCACCATGGTAGGGGGTGAGGCTGGAGATGGAGTTGCTAGAGCTGGAGCCCGGTGTGATGTGGGACCTGCTCTCTGCTCAGTGGCCACCAGCACCCTGTCAGGGGTCTGAGCCCAAGTTGCTGGAGCAGAAGCCCTGAGGGTCAGTCTTGGGGTGGCTCTGTTCCCTTTAAGTGTGTGCGGTTTTCCCTCTCCTTGCACTGGAACTTTTGCCCCAGAGGAGGGGAGTGCTAAAGCAAGTTGGGCCTGGGCACAGACAAGTTTGATGCACTGCCTTTGTAGGTATCTATGGCTCCATTCAGACGCAGTCTCAGGTGCAAGCACCCTTTGTCTCTCATAGCTAAACACTGCACCCTGCCTCGGCTACCCCTGTTCTGTTGTGAAGCCGTTCTGTTGTGAACATCTCTTTGCCTTGCCTTGGCGGCCATCCATCATGCCTGCACTCCTCATGAGCAGAGACCAGGCCTATTCCACCCTTTTACTTATTGCAGTGGTCTTCCAACCAGTGAAGGGGACTTGTCTCCTCCATCTAGGATGCCAGGAATGGGACACCCAGTCTGTGGCTTGACCTGCTCACTCCCCAGGGCACATGTCTGCTCATGCAATCTCCCTTTTCCTCTGAGTCCCATCCCAGGGGCACAGGTCCCAATCCAATTGCTATGTTTTCCTTCCAACCCGATTACATGTGTATCTTTCTTACAGCTGGGTTGTACAGATGTCCTTCTGCCAGTTTTCAGTGAGGACTCTTCCACATGTAGATGTATTTTTGATGTGTTTGTGGCTGGGGCAGTGGAGAGGTGCGCTCTCTGACTTCTTAACTCTGCCATCTTGATCTCCCTCCAGTCTTTCACCATTAGGTGTGATTTTAGCTGAGGTTTTATAGATGCCCTTTATCATATTGAGGAAGTTCCCTTTTATTCCTAGTTTGTTGCATATTTTTGTCACGAAACTTTCTTAGATTTTGTCTGATGCTTTTCCTTCATCAATTGAAATGATCAAGTATTTTTTCCTTCACTTTATTAATGTGTTGTATTACATTGATTTTTGGATGTTGAACCACCCTTGCATTCCTAGGATAATTCCCAGTTGGTCATGATGTGTAATCCTTTGATAAGCTTCTGGATATGGTTCTTAAAAGTTTGTAGAGAATTTTGTATCTATATTAATAAGGCATACTGTTGTGCAGTTTGTGTTTCAGTGGCTTTACCTGGTTGTGCTATCAGGGTTATGCAGGCCTCGTAGAGTGAGTTAGGAAGTCTTTCCTTGTCTATGTTTTAGAAGAGTTTGAAAATAATTAGTGTTAATTCTTCCTCAAATGTTTGGTAGTTTTCATCATTGAAAACATCTGGTCCTGGCCTTTTTTATTGGGAAGTTTTTGATTACTGACTCAAACTCTGCTTTTTTAACAGTCTGTTCAGGTTTTCTATTTCTTCTTGAGTCAATTTAGGTAGTTTTTCTATTTCTAAGAATGTTTCCAGCTCATCCATGTATCTAAGTTGTTGGCATACAATTGTTCACAGAATTATGTTGGAATCCTTTTTCTTTATATGTGTAAGGTCATTTAATGTCTCCACTTTGATTTGTGATTGTAATAATTTGAGTCTTTCCTCTTTTCTCGTAGTCATTGTAATTAAAGTTTTGTCAGTTTGTTACCGTTTTTTAAACATCTTTATTGGAGTATAATTGCTTTACAATGTTGTGTTAGTTTCTGCTGTATAACAAAGTGGATCAGCTATATGTAAACATATATCCCCATATCCCTTCCCTCTTGTGTCTCCCTCTTACCCTCCTTATCCCACGCCTCTAGGTGGTCACAAAGCACGGAACTAATCTTCCTGTGCTATGCGGCTGCTTTCCAGTAGCTACCTATTTTACCTTTGGTAGTGTATGTATGTCCATGCCACTCTCTCACTTCATCCCAGCTTACCGTTCCCCCTCCCCATGTCCTCAAGTCCATTCTCTACATCTGTATCTTTATTCCTGTCCTGCCCCTAGGTTCTTCAGAACCTTTTTTTTTTTAGATTCCATATATATGTGTTAACATATGGTATTTGTTTTTTCTTTCTGATTTACTTCACTCTGTATGAGAGACTCTAGGCCCATCCACCTCACTACAAATAACTCAGTTTCATTTCTTTTTATGGCTAATATTCCATTGTATATCTGTGCCACATCTTTATTCAGTCATCTGTCAATGGACACTTGGGTTGCTCCCATGTCCAGGTTATTGTAAATAGAGCTGCAGTGAACATTGTGGTACATGACTCTTTATGAATTATGTTTTTCTCAGGGTATATGCCCAGAAGTGGGATTGCTGGGTCGTGTGGTAGTTCTATTCTTAGTTTTTTAAGGAACCTCCATACTGTTCTCCATAGTGGCTGTATCAATTTACATTCTCACCAACAGTGCTAGAGGTTTTTAACAGAGACACTTTTGGTTCAAATATACAAATAGATTAGAAGTAAGATTATAGAAAAAGGTATATCATGCAAGCAGTAACAAAAAGAAAACATGAAAGCCTATATTAATATCAGGTTAAATCGATGTTAAGACAAAAAATGTTTCTAGAGACCATGTAAATTTATTACAATTAACGTCACAATCAAGAAATATAACAATTATGAACATATATGAACCCAACAGAACCCTGAAATACATGAAGCAAAACTGACCAAACTGAATGGAGGCAAGCAATTCAACAATAATAGTTGGAACTCCAATACCAATCCCAATAATCAATAAGACAACTAGACAAGTTGCTTAGAAAATAAGCAAGAATGGAGAAGATTTGAAGAACACTATCTATCAACTACACCTAACTGACATCTATCAAATATTCCATCCAACAACACCAGAATGCAAATTCTTCTCAAGTATACATCTCCAGGATAAACCATATGCCATACAATAAAACAATTCTCATAAATTTAACAAATTAATTAATGTATAGATGTCAACAGCATAAGGAAATTTAAGAAATCCACATATATGTGGAAATTAACACACTTTCAAATGACCAATGAGTAGAATAAATCACAAAGAAAATTGACAATTAAGAAATTGAGCTGAATTAAATAAAAAACACAAGAAACACAATTTATGAAATGCAGATAAAATCATATTTAGAGGAAAATGTAAAGCTTAAAACACATATATTAGAAAAGGAGAATATCTCAAATCAATAACCTACCCTTCCACCTTAAGAAACTAGAGAAAGAAGAGGAAACTAAATCAATGTAAGCAGAAAGAACAAACTAATAAGGATGGTAGTGGGAGTAAGTTAAATAGGAAACAGAAAAACGCAGAGAAAATTAATAAAACCAAAAGGTAGTTCTTTGATAACATTTTTAAAAATGGACAAATCTTTAGCCATGTTAATCAAGAAAAATGAGAGAAGACACAAATTGATAAAGTCAGAAATGAAAGAGGGGCTATCACTACTACCCTTACAGAAATCAAAAGGATTTTAAGGGAGTGGTATAAACAACTTCAGGCCAACAGATTAGACTACTAAGATGAAATGGAAAATTCTTAGAAAAAAAGACACAAGTTACCAGAAGTGAATCCAGAAGAAACAGAAAACTTAAATCTTCTTGTAAGAAATATTGATAATAACTAAAAATCTTCACAAAGCAGTGAGTGTAGATGTGGTTATTAAGGGTAGCATTAGAGGGCCTTGTGATGATGGTAGAGTTCTGAATCTTGGTTGTGTTGGTTATGTGTATCTACACATGTGATAAAATCACGTAGAGATACACACACAGACACACACACATGCACATCTCCATTTGGGGAAACTGGTACATGGAATATTCCTGTATGTATATATATATATTTGCTGTGAATGTATGTTTATTTGAAAAGAAAAAGTTTAAAAAATTTCCACAATAAAAAAGCACAGGCCCAGATGAGTAGACTTGTGAATTCTTTCAATCATTTAAATAAGAAATTATATCGATCCTTTAAAAATTATTCCAGAAAATATGGGGGGAGGCAACACTTTTCAACTCATTCTATGAGGCCAGGATTATCCTGATACCACTCAAATAAACAGATCACAAGAAAGGAAACTAAAGACAAATATTTTTCATACTCCCCAAAACAACAAAATAAAAGCAGGGCTCCCCTGGTGGTGCAGTGGTTGAGAGGCCTCCTGCCAATGTAGCAGACACGGGTTCCTGCCCCAGCCCAGGAAGATCCCACATGCTGCGGAGTGGCTGGGCCTGTGAGCCATGGCCACTGAACCTGCATGTCGGGAGCCTGTATTCCACAGTGGGAGAGATCACAACACTGATAGGCCCGTGTAGTGCAAAAACAAAAACAAAAACAAAAACAAACAAATGAAAAAACCCAAAATAAAAGCAAAACAAATCTGGCAAAATATAAAATTATATGCCATGACCAAGTAGGATTTACCCCAGGAATGCAAAGTTGGTTTAATATCTGAAACTCAGTGAACATAATTCACAATAATAATAGAATAAAGGGCAAATGATCATCACAGCAGATGCATAAAAATGTTTCACAAAATTGACCACCTTCTCATAATAAAATCCTTCATAAACTAGGAATAGAAGGGAATTTCCTGAACCTGATAAGGAGTATATGCAAAATACCCACAGGTGGCATTATACGTAGTGGTGTCAGAGGTGAAACTCTAGTCACTTTCGACCTAAAATCAGGAACACGAGAAGGAAATCTACTCTCATTGCTTCTATTCAATATTGTGCTGGAGGTTTTATCCAGTGAGATTAGAGAAGGAAAAAAAATCCAGATTGGAAAATAAGTAAAACAGTCTTTATTCACATAGAACAAGTTCCTATATTATTCACATAGAACAAGTTCCTATATATAGAAAAACCCTAAGAGACACATGCATGCATGCACACGAATGTGTGTGCTTCTACAACTAAAAAAGGAGTTCAAGAATGTTGCAGGATAGATGTATATATCAAAATTAATTGCATTTTTATAAATCAGCAATGAACAGTCTGAAAATGAAAGTAAGAAAAATAATTTCTTTCATGTATCAGCAAAAAGAATAAAATACATAGGAACACGTTTAATGAAAGATGTGCAAGACTTGTACACGGAAGACAACAAAACATTGTTCCAAAAGCTAAAGAAGACCCAAATAAATGGAAAAATATCTTATGTCTATGGATGGAAGACTTAATATTGTTAAGATGGCACTATTTCCCAAATTGATTCTACAAATCCATGCAATCCCTATCAAAATCCCAGCTGGTCGTTTTTTTTTTTTTTTGAAATTGACAAACTAACCTTAAAATTCACATGGTAATACAAGGAATCAAGAACGGCTAAAACAATCTTTAAAAATAACAAAGTTGAAGAACATATATTTCCCAATTTTTAAACTTACTACAAAGCTATGGTAATTAAGGCAGAGTGATAGTGGCATAAGACACATAGTCCAATGGAACAGAATTGAGATTCCAGAAATAAACCCTTACATTTATGGTTAATTAGTTTTGGACAAATGTGCCAACACAATTCAATGGGGTAAAGAACAGTCTTTTCAATAAATGATGCTAGTACCACGGGATAGCCACACACAAAAGAATGAATTTGGACCATTACCTCACACAATACACCAAAATTAATTCAAAGTAGATCATATTCCTACATGTAAGAGCTAAAACTATAAAGTTCCCAGAAGAAAAACATAGGAATAAATCTTTGAGACCTGTGTGTAAGAAAAACCTCACCCGGCCTCTTGTGTGTTTCTTCTTTACTGTCACACTACTATTACACTCACAACACTTCTGACACCAGGTGTGTGAGCATTTTGCCCACACCAAGAAATTCTGTGACACCAGCTGAGTGTCCTACAATTTCACTCAATTCTGACACTGTGTACCTGAAGACAGCATCACAGATCCCATAGATTATGGGCTCAGTCCCACAAGACTGCCCCCCATTCAGGTGCCAATCACAAGTAATAGGTCCCAAGTTTCCCCACAACTATCCCACATGGCTGCAGATCAGAGGTTCCCATGACCTCCTCCCTCTTGGATTCACTTATTTGCTAGAACATCTCACAGAACTCAGGGAAACACAGATAAAGAGTGAGCAATGTGGGAGTTGGGCGTGGTGACCCCTGCACAGTTGAAAATCTGAGTATAACTTGACAATTGGCCCTCTGTATCTATGGTTTCACGTACACCAACTGCAGATCTTGTAGTACTCTAGTAGTGTTCACTTTAAAAAATCTTCATATAAGTGGACCCACACAGTTCAAACCTGTGTTTTCCAAAGGTCAACTGTATTTATGTTTACTGGCTATTATACAATAAAGGATATGATAAAGGATACAGATGATTTGCCAGATGAAGAGATATATCAGGTGAGGTATGGAAGTGTCCCAAACTCAGGAGCTTCTGTCCCCGTGGAGTTGTGGTACATTGCCCTCCTGGTACATGGATGTATTCACCAACCTGGAACCTCTCTGAACCCCATGCTATTGGGATTTTATGGAGGCTGCCACTCATAGGCATGATCAATTATTACGTCCATTTCCAGCCCTTTCTCCTCTCTGGAGAACTGGCAGTGGGGCTGGAAATCCCAAACTTCTAATTATGGTTTGGTCTTTCTGGTGACTAGTCCCCATCCAGGAACCATCCACAAGTCCACCCAGTCACCTCATTGGAAAAAAAGATGCTCTTAGTGCTCTTACCATGAACTGTGCCAGGAATAGAGACAAAGACCAAATATATATTTCTTATAAATCACAATATCACATCTTGAGTTGGGCAAAGATTTCTTAGATATAACACCAAAAGCACAGGTGATAAAATGATAAATTGGACTTCATCAAAATTAAAAACTACTGTGTTTCAAAAAGAGAACATCAATAAAGTGAAAAGATAATCCATAGATTGCTAGAAAATGTTTGCAACTTATTTATCCGATCAGGGACTTGTACCCAGAATTCATAGAGAACTGAAACATGGAAAATGATCCAATTAAAGATGGGCAAAATATTTGAATAGACATTTTGCCAAAGAAGAAATCTGAATGGCCAATATTATGAAAAGATGCTTAGTATCATCACTTATTAGGGAAATGGATATTAAAACTACAATAAAATACCACTTCTCTCCCGCCGAAATGGCTACAGATGGAGACAGACGGTAACAACTGCTGGTGAGAATGCAGCAAAATAGAAACTTTCATGCATTGCTGGTGGGAATATAAAATGCAGCAATCACTTTGAAAAAACAGTTTGGAAGTTTCTTCAAATGTGAAACAGAGTTTTACTACATCATCTGACAATCATCTCCAAAAGAAATTGTCCCCACAAAGACCTGTATGCAAATGTTCACAGCAGCATTGTTTACAATAGCCCCAAAATGGAAACAACTCAAATGTCCATCAGCTGATGAATGGATTAACGAGTGTGATATACACATACAATGGAATATTTTTCAGCCAAAACCATTAATAAAGACAAAGGACCACATGAAGACACAGGGAGAAGCCAAGGAAAGAGGCCTCAGAAGAAATCGACCCTGTCTGACACCTTGATCTCAGACATCTAGCTTCCAGAATTGTAAGAAAATAAATTTCTGTTGTTTAAGCCACCCATTTGAAGTATTCTGTTATGGCAGCTCCAACAGATTTTGGTACCAGGAAGTTGGGTATTTCTGTAACAAATACCTAAGAATGTGCAAGTGGCTTTGGAACTAGGTAATGGGAAGAGTTTTGAGGTGCATGTTAGAAAAGCCTAGATTGTCTTGAAGAGACTAAATATGGTCATTCAAGGAGATTCTTCAGACAGCTCAGAAAGAGAGAACTGAACAGAAAGCTCCTATCACTATATCTGCTCATATATATATATATATATATATATATATATATATATATGTATATATATATCTGTTTATATATATTTCATCATGAACAGAATATTGACACAAATATGAATGTTAAAGGTGCTTCTGGGGAAGTCTCAGATGGATATGAGGAATATGTTATTGGAAACTGGAGGAAAAGCAGTCCTTGTTACAAAGCGGCAGAGAACTTGACCAAACTGTTTTCTAGTGTTTTGTAGAAAGTAAAAGTTGTCAGTAATGAACTTGGATATTTAACGGAGGATATTTTTAAGCAAAACGTTGAAGCTGTGACTGGGTTTCCCCTTGCTGCTTATAGTAAAGTGTGAGAGGGAGACAACTGAAAAAGAAATTATTATGCAAAAAGGAACCAGAACTTGAAGGCCAGAAATCCTCAGCCTATTCATATTGCAAAAAAATGAGAACGTGTGTTCAGGACAGAACACCAAAGATGTGGCTGGACAGTCTTTACGAAAGAGATTATGGGTGTGTGACATGGATCCAATCACAGCAGAAGCACTGTCAGCTTGGACTGAAGAGGACAGAGGTGGGATGAAATGAAGGAAAGGCTGTCAGACGTCTGGGGTTCTACAAGCAGAAAAGTAGATGACAGAGATGTCTGGATGCAAACATGCATCATCCGTCGAGTAGAGGGAGGAATGACTCTAAAGGTGGGTCAGGGGTCAGCAGGGCTGCTACTGCCACCATGGGTCCCCAACGCACAGGCAGCAGGACTGTTTCCTCATTGGTTCCAGAGGGTTTGGGGACAAAATTCAGGGAGAAGAAGGCAGAGCCACCACCCTTGTTGGACAGAAAATTGAGCCAAAGTGGATTTCCTTATAATCTGATGGAACTTTCCACAGAAGTTTCTTAAAATTAGCCACATATGTTAATGTCACACAAATAATGTCAGCAGGCAAATGTGTGCTGTAGAAATATTGCAGACTGGACAGTAAAAGTTCTGAGTTCTAGTACTGACGTTGATATAAAAAACTAAATCTCTGAAAAAACTAAAAATCGAATGGAATTTTCCCTGCTAGGTTTTGGACTTGCTTAGGACCTGTCAGCCTTCTTCTTTCCAATTCTCCCTTTTGGAATGGGAATATCTATCCAATACCTGTCCCACCATTATATTTTTGAAGCCCATAACTTGTTTTGTTTCATAGGTTCACTATTGTAGAGGAATTTTGCCTCAGGATGAATCATACCTCCAGTCTCACTCATATCTGATTTAGATGCTATTTAGATGAAAGTTTAGACTTAGAGTTGTTGCTGGAACGGGTTAAGACTTTTGTGGCTGTTGGAATGGGACAAATATATTTCACATGTGAGGACTTGAAATTTGGAGGCTGAGAGGGTGGAGTGTTATAGGTTAAATTGTATCCTTGCAAAATACATATGTTGAAGTCCTAAGCCCTAGTACCTCAGAATGTGACTGTATTTGGATACAGAGTTTTTAAAGAGGCAATTAAGGTTGAATGAGGTTATTGGGAGTGGGCCCAAACCCAATTTCACCTGTGTCCTTAAAAGAAGAGGAGATCAGGACATGCACACACAGAAAAAAGAAAGACCATATGAAGACACAGGGAGAAAAGACACAGGCCACCTGCAAACCAAGGAGAGAGGCTTCAGGAGAAATCAACTCTGCTGACAATTTGATCTCAGAATTGTGAGAAAATATATTTCTGTTGTTTCACAACAACAACAAAAAAGAATTACTAATACATGCTGCTATACAGATGAACCCCAAAAACATGCTAAGTGAAACTAGCTACAAGAGACCATATATTGTAAGAGTCTGTTTATCTGAAAGGTGTCCAGGAGAGGCAAATTTATCGAGACAAAAAGTACATTAGTGGTTGCCCAGGCCTGTGAGTAAGAATGGGAAGTGACTGCAAATAGGCATGAGTTTTCCTTTGGGGTTAATAGAAATGTCATAAAATTAGATATAGGTGAAAGTTACACACTTTACAAAGTTACTAAAGATTCTTGAAGTGTAATCTTAATACAGGTGAATTTTATGATATGTAAATTATATCTCAATAAAGTTGTTTTAAAAATTAGTGGTTGAAACAATTCCTTAAGATGATATTTGTTGGATAACAAATTTTAATGTGTCTATAATTAGGATTTATTCTTTAACTGAGAACCTACAAATACCTGGAACAACTCCATTCATATTGTGGTAGAATATCCACCCATCATGAATTTTTCTTTTATTTCATTTTAAGAAGGGCTTTGAAGCACAGCAGGCAGGGAGGTTAAGTCAGTATTGTTAAAATTTTTTGCATAAAAATGCAAGTCAAACTCCTGAATTTTAGAACCCACTAGAATATTTAAGTATAGCCCTTTAGATGTTGGTTACACAAAATCAGACTTCCCTCCTCTGCTTGCTGAGAGCAGCACTGACTGGAATAACTCCTTTGAAAAGTGACCTGGCCTGGTAAAGGGTCACGGGTCATTCACTAAGTGACAACAATTCAAAATAAGGCAAAAAGATTTCAAAACAAACAAACAAACAAATAAAACAAAACCAAAGAAGTGGGGGTAAGTACTAAAACATCAAAGATTTCTATATAGTCTGAATATTCTAATGTATTCACCATTTAACTAATAATATTAACTTCAGTCAGAATACTTACAGGGAGCCCAATTCTGAGTTCCAATTTAAATTGCCAGGTCACTTCTCCCATCCCATAGACACAGGATCTGCTAAGAGGCAGAAAACAGAGATTAGGATGAAGGTAAAGCATGACCTTCAAAACAGGAATTCAAGTTTTAGGTCCCAGATAACATAGCTCCTGGACATAGAGCTGCCTAAAAAGATACCAGTTGTCTACCTGTAAGTTCTGACTTCTGGTCATTATAAACTGTCTTGGAAACCTTACTTCCCAGGGAAGGCGACGAGGAGCCAAGAAGGGGCACCTGGAAAGTAAGATTCTCTGGGAAGGGAGGAAGATGGGGGGCAGCACATCCACTCTGGCTTCCCGCGTCCCGTGGGTTCCCTCCTGCGGTCCTCCTGCCCCCTAGACGCCTGGGTGGCTATGCCATCCCGCAGGATCTCGGTGGCACGGGTTCTGAACGGCTTTCCCCTGAGGTATCCGGTGCTGACCCCAGAGCTCCAGCATAGAGTGGGCGCTGCTGAGCCCGGAGCCGTTCGGGTTGGGGGAACACCGCCCGTCCCTTTCCCGCGACGAAGCTGGGGCCTGGCCACGGGAAGGGCGGCTGCACCCCAGGGAGCCTGTCCTCCACGCGCCAACACCCGAGGCCCGCAGCAGCGGTCCGGAAACAGGCGAGGCCTCTCGCAGGTCTCGCGCCCCCTTTCTCCGCTCACTCGTTCCAACAACGCGTCACAGGCGGCACGCCCAACCGTCAGTAGCTAATGGAAACCTCTCTGAGCCGCTGACTCCCATCTGAAGGACACGACCGTTCAGAATTGCGCCTCATGGGCGGTTACCTGAGCCGGACTTGCCGTCGCCGGCAGTCCCCTGCTCTGCGAGGCGGGGACCAGCCGGAGAGAGCCGAGCTCCTCGGGCCTGCGCATCCCGCCCGCCATTTTCCCCTCCCTTTCCGCTCTCACTCGGCGGTCCCAACCCTGGACCTGGCTCGCAGGCTGTCATACGAGCGTCCTGGGGCTTCACCCCGTCGTCGTTGGCACCGTCGGCTGTTTATCAGGGCCCATCGGTGGCAATATCCAATCCAGCAAGCCTGGTGTTTATTTCTGGGGATCTTTTCCTCGGTGCCCCGGAGGGGCCATCAGAAGTCACTGCTGTCTGCTTGCAGCTCCAAGATGTCCTGTACCTCAGTGATCCTGAAGATGGCACCTGCTAAGGGCAAACGGATGCTCCTTTTGGCTCTGAAGCAGACAATCCTCTGTACGTGGTCTTCACTGTCTGTTCACCTCCCAAACTTTTGTGGAAAGGAGATCCTGGTGAGAGACCTCGAAGAAAGCGGTCAACTGAAAGCCAAGGAAGAGAAGGACCTGACAGCCCTGGGTGAGAGCAGGAAAAGGCTAACGAAGCAAAAGAAAGGACACTCAGCTCCCGAGAGTCAGGACGAACAGAGAAGGGGCTCAAACCCCGGTGGGAATGCGCAGTCTGTGTTCAGAGGGCTGATGGCCAGTGAGGTCCTCTCCTCTTCTGTGCCCAAGCCTGGGCCTCTGAAGAGAGACTTCTGCTCCAAGAGCTCTGAAGATATCCTGCTTAGGAAATCCCAGCCCTACGTTTTGAGCTCATGCAGAAAACGAAATGCCATTACCGGTTCCTACAGCTCCACTAGAGGTTTCCCACAGCTGCAGAGGAGTGGTCCAGGCGCAGCGGGGCTCCTGGGCCCAGCCTCATCGCATCCTCGTGTGCTCTCAAAGAAAGCCAGTGAGCAAGGCTGTCAGTCTAGCCCTTCAGCCTCAGTGGAAACACAGAGGAAGAAGATCAAGCGTGAAAGGGTTGCGGATGGCCCCTTAGAGCAGAAACACAACTTAAATTGCTCACAGCCATCTGATAGTTCCAGACCCCGGAAACGTAAGATTACTCTGCTGCTGCCCTCGAGACGAAATGGCCCACTGATTTTGCCCCCACCACCCCAGCTAGGTTATCCAGTCACTGCTGAAGACCTTGAATTGGAGAAGAGAGCTGCGATGCAGTGGATCAACAAGGTCTTGGAAGGGTAAGACAGAGGCCCTCTCAGACTGCAGAGCCCCTCAGCCTTCCTGTTTCCACTCTGCCAGCGCCCAGCACTAATTCACAGCTGAGGAGCTTGTGCAAGAGGTAGAGCTCCCCAGGCCCAGTGGTCTTCCCGTAGCTGGCTGGAGCAGCCACTTCTATGGGCCGTTTGTCCTGGTTTTCCCTGTTTGTCTTGCTCCACCTGGCTTAAAAAAATTTTTGTTCCTTTTCCCTGGCCCACCAGGGTCTGTTCCCCAGTACTTTGCTGCTTGGCCCCTCAGTGGTTCCTCAGAGGAGCATTGCAGGACACCATCAGAGTCCAGCTTTGCCCTTGAGGGAGCCCAGGGTGCTGCTCCTTTGGGCCCATTCCCCCACCAAGTCAGTTCTCTCTAGAGAGGCAATGTTCCATTCTTATCGACTTTCTGTCAGATGGGCCCCTAGAAGTCACGTGGCTTGAGGTTGTTAGTCTGGCCTACCCCAGTGGTGAGGATCCTTGCAACAGAAGAGGGATGCTTTGGACCAGTTTTCCTCCAGGCAGGAGCAAGCAGGACACCCACTGCTGCTAGAGTTGCCTCTTCCCACCTTCTCCATTTTAATTGGGCCCTGGTCCATCTTTCTTAGAATCTATATATTCTCTCTCTCTCTCTCTGAACATTTGGTACCACATGAACACTCAGTTGATGAACAAAGTCATATATGTCACATACATATAGTCACATATTTATATGTCATATATATTTATAGGTAAAGTCATATATAATGTAATATATATTATGTGTAGACTATATATTATATAATGTAACTTTTAAGAATACACAGTGTATATACATTATATATTACATATGTATAATATACTATATATGTGTGTCTAATTAGTATGTGATTATAATGTATAATATCAATATATAATATTGATCATATTGCATGTATATATTACATATTCATATGTAATATGTATAACAGTGCATATTACATTTTTATAGCGTATACATATACATGTTTAATACATTATGTATAGAATACGTATTTTTTAAATTTTACATATTTTATTTTATTAGAATTATAACATTTGTTATTTTTCTCACATATTCATTGCTTTTTATTTGTATTTATTGGAGTATAGTTGCTTTACAATATTGTGTTAGTTTCTGCTGTACAGGGAAGTGAATCAGCTATATGTATACATATATCCCCTCTTTTTTGGATTTCCTTCACATTTAGGTCACCAAAGAGCATTAAGTAGAGTTCCCTGTGCTATAGGTTAGTTATCTATTTTTTCATTAGTTATCTAGTTTTATCTATTTTATACATATTAGTGTATATGTCAATCCCAGTCTCCCAATTCATCCCACTCACCCTCCCCCTTGGTGTCCATACCGTTGTTTTCTACATCGGTGTCTCTGTTTCTGCCTTGCAAGCAGGTTCATCTGTACCATTTTTCCAGATTCCACATGTATGCTTTAATAGACGCTATTTGTTTTTCTCTTTCTGACTTACTTCACTCTGTATGACAGTCTCTAGGTCTATCTACATCTGTACAAATGACCCAATTTCATTCCTTTTTATGGCTGAGTAATATGCCATTGTATATATGTACATCTCCTTTATCCATTCATATATAATATTACATTACATTACATATAATAATATATCTTGAATACATATATGACTTTTTGCTAATTTATCAACTATTCCTATCTTTGCTCTTTGAATTCACAGTGGAGGAAGAATTGGCTTGTATGAGTGGCCATACTTTTAACTTTTCAGGTTTTCTGTGGCCCAGCTGGGAAATCTGGAACCGCTTTACCCCTCTAGATGCTGAGTCCTGATTTCTGTGTTTTGGAAAGGCACTTGCCTTTTCTCTCTCTGCTGGTCACCTGCCTACCTGACCTCACTATGGGCTGGATCATGCCTAGTGTATGTTAGGAAATGACTTGTGACAACTATAGTCTTTAAAAAAAATTTTAAATATGATATAATTTTAGACTTACAGGATAGTACAGAGATCCCCAACTAGTCTTCATCTAGCTTCTCCTAAAGTTAACATCTTACAGAGCAGTTATTGAAACCAGGTAATTAACACTGTTACAGTGCTATTAGCTAAACTTCAGACTTTAATGGGATTTCCCCATTTTTCCAGTAAAATTTTCTCCCTGTACCTGTATCAGTCCAGAATCCCACATTTCATTTAGTTGTCATGTCTCCTTAGTCTCCTCCAAAGTGTGACCATTTTTCTATCTTAAGATCTTTTGTGACCTATATACATTTGAAGAGTACCAGTTAGGTATTTTGTAGAATTTTCTCCAATTTGGATTTGTCTGCTGTTTTCTCATGAGTACATTGAGGTTATGGATTTTCAAGAAAAAATCCCACGTAGGTGATGTATCCTTCTCAGCATATGGGAAATATTCATCTTGATCACCTGATTAAGGTGGAATCTGCCAGCGTTCTCCACTGAGTAGTTACTATTTCTCCCTATGTAATACATATTTAAGTGAGTCTTACTTTGATGCTATACCCAAAACTCCTGTTTATCCTTAAACTTTCACCACTAATTTTGCCATCACCAGTGGATCTTGCCTGCAGCAATTATCAGTGTGGTGTTCTAATGGTGATTTTCTGCCTCTCTTGTTCTTCTACATTTAATTAGAATTCTTCTCTAAGGAAGAGTTCTCTGCATTTATTTATTTATTCAGTCATTTATATCTGTATGGACCCATCAATATTTATTTTTTTACTTGGGCTATATCTATTATTATCCCTGTTAATTTTGCTGCTCACATTGTTCCAGATTTGACCATTTTGAATTCTCTCAGATCAGATACTGAGTCCTTTTAACATGGCTACATCTTCCTCCCCGCTTTTCCCAAGGATTTATTTACTGTCTAGCCCCACAAGATGCTCCAGGGTTATCTTGTATTTTACCTGCCCCAGTTCTGGAGTCGACTACTTTTCCAAGGAGCTTTGGTTCCTTTTATTGGAGAAGGAATTTAGAAAACAAAATCTGGGTATTTCGGTGTGCTCATGGCTACTAGGGAGTATTTTTTTTTCCTAGGTCCTCTCAGCAGGCAGAACTGGAAACATATGTTCCCATTTACACACACTTACATATATTTCTGTATTTCTCTATGCTTCTGTGAGTGTGTATGCATCCGTGTGTGTGTGTGTGTGTAAATGAGTTCACACTGATACCTCAGACTCTTATATAGTGTAGAACCAGGGTTCATTTTAGAAATGTTCCCCTTTGCTTTTGTGTAACTTCTTCAACAGTTTCTCCAGAGAAACCTGGTTTAATTGTCTACAGTATATTTACTTATTTGTTCAATTAAGAATGCACATAGTTTCACAATTTCCAACCCTGTGAGCAACTTACCGAAGTGTTTGTGTACAATTCTTTCTGTATTTAGCCTTGCAGCATCCAGGCAAACACTGCTTTTAAAAGTTACTTGGTTTAGCTCCTTTCAGCAACCCTGCAGCGAGGTTCTGTAATCAATTTATACCGCACTTAGATTCATTTGTCATAGTCTGCATTCCATTTAAGGTTCCTCCAACAACCTGGTTGATTTTAATTTGCAAAGTAAAACACTCTTTGTGGAATAAAGTTTGCTTACATTTTTTGAGTATTTTTGTGTCTGTATGAGCGATGCTGGTCTGAAATTTGTTTTCTTGTGATACCTTTGTCTGGTTTTGGTATCAGGTTAATACTGCCCATGCAAAATGAGTTTGGAAAGCTTCCTTCCCTCCTCTACTTGTGGAATAATTTCTAGAAGGATTGGTACAATTTATTCTTAAAATATTTGGGAGGATTCACCAATGAAGCCATTTGGCTCTGGGTTTTTCTTTATGGGAAAATTTTCATTTACTAATTCAGTCTCCTGTTAGAGGTCTAAGCTTTTCTAATTCTACTTGAGTCAGTTTCAATAATTTGTGGCTTTCTGGGGACTTTGCCTACTTCATCTAAGTCATAGAATTTGTTGGCATGAAATTGTTTGTGGTATTTTCTTGTAGTTCTGATATCGCTAAGGTAGGAGATGATATACTTTCCTCAATTTCTAATTGCTTTCACCGTTTGATATTATGTGGGGCTGGGAGAGCTCTTGTGAACCAATATCCTGAACTCGGCACTCCCACCCCAGAGGCACAGACCTGACACCCAGCTGGAGCACCAAGATCCTGTTAGCCACACGGCTCAGAAGAAAAGGGAGAGAAAATAAATATATAAATAAATTAATTAATTAAATAAAAAGAAATAAAGTTATTAAAATAAAAATTAAAAAATTATTAAAATTTAAAAAGTAATTAAAAAATAGAAAAAAGAAAGAAAGAAGTGAGCAACCAAACCAGAAAATAAATCCAACAATAATAACAAGTGCTAAAAACTCTACTATAGAAAACCCAAAATACGCAGACAAAATCACACAAAGAACCATACAGATACACACTCACAAAAAGAGAAAAAGGAAAAATATACATATAAACATATAAAAAAAGAGAAGAGAGCAACCAAATCAATAAAGAAATCTACCAGTGATAATAAACTCTAAATACTAAACTAAGATAAACATAAAACCAAAAACAAGTGAGTCGCATATAGCAAACGCCAAGTCTACAGTTGCTCCAAACGTCCACTGCCTCAATTTTGGGATGATTCATTGTCTATTCAGGTATTGCACAGATGCAGGGTACATCAAGATGATTGTGGAGATTTAATCCACAAGGCTGCTGGGAGAAATTTCCCTTTCTCTTCTTTGCACAGCTCCTGGGGTTCAGCTTTGGATTTGGCCCCGCCTCTGAG
Organism: Mesoplodon bidens; assembly: GCF_964165515.1. Lineage (NCBI taxonomy): Eukaryota > Metazoa > Chordata > Mammalia > Artiodactyla > Ziphiidae > Mesoplodon > Mesoplodon bidens. Next base: position 156,409,367 of record NC_138160.1, on the reverse strand, counting down.
TGTAGGTCGCCTGAGGGCATCTGTTCCCTTTTGGGAATTCTGAGGTCTTCTGCCAGCATTCAGTAAGTGTTCTGTAGGAGTTCCACATGTAGATGTATTTCTGATGTATTTGTGGGGAGGAAGGTGATCTCCATGTCTTACTCCTCCACCATCTTGAAGGTCTCTGGCACTTACTTTTGAAAGATAATATGGATAGGTACAAAGTTTTTGGATTGATACATTAATCACCTCACCACTTTGATATTAAGCACTGTAAGTTTTGAGTCTGTTGGGCAATGCATCTTCAAGGATAAGACTTTCTGTTCTTGTTTCAGGGTCAGTCATTCAAATGTGTACTTGTACACTCCAGTATGTGTCTTGGGTGAGGTATTGATCCTCTGTTTACTTACAGATAAAATGGAGATAATCATAAGTGAGAGTTAAACTGTGTTTATATAAGTCCTCTATGATGTCAAGTGCTTTGCATTTATTATCCCTTTTATTCTTCTTCATGTAATCACAACTATTTTTGTCTTTTACAGATGATGGAGCTAAGACCTGAGCAATCAAATAACTTGAGAATGGTGACATCATGACTCATCTGCATAGGAGCTGACCCTCAAACACGAGCACCTAGGCTTTACCCTGTTCTTGTAGTGCAATATCACATTCCATATAGGCTCAGTTTTATACATAAATAAGATAATCATAAACATAAATAAGATAAATAAGATTAAAAAAGTGCTAACTGTCATGTGTGACATATATTTAAGGGATTGGTACATTTTATCTCTTCTTATGACTACTTCCCCCCTCTGTTGACTACATCTGTCCCCCCTTAGAGAATCCTCCTGCTTCACTTGACTGTCATGAGAATGCTCATGTTTCAGCTCAGGTGCTGGCACAGGACGCTCCTCAACCCTTCATATCCCAAGGATCCACAAGCAGTTCCAGTTTCCATGCAAAGCTTGAGGGAAGCACCCCTTCCTCCTTCCGGAACACTCTCTGTGTCGTGCCACTGAAGCGCCTGTGTGTGCAGAGCATCATGAAACCCCTCGTCAGTGGCACCATCAACTTCAACCTCTGACCTCCCTCTCTACATAAGTGCTCAAGTCAGATACATGAGACCAGGTCAAGGACAGATGCCAATCCACTGTCCTGCACACACACTCCTCCTTCTCTCTTGTTTCTTTTCCCCTCAGATTTCACCTGTCTTCCCATGCCACTTCCAGCCACTCATCTTCTCCATCACCAGCTTTATCAAATCCAATTTAGTTTCCTATTCTAGAATAGTGAGAGCCGGGGCAGAGCTTCAACTGTTTAAGAGAATAGGGGCCTGAGACCTGAATCAGAGATAAGTCCTAAATGAGGAGGAGAAGGCTGAGGCAAGAAGGGACATTAACACTGGAGCAGAGGGCTCTGTGAGGCCAGTGCCAGAGGAAGACTACACTGTTCTAGATTGGGACAGGGAAAGAGAACCTAGTGTTAGGTGGAGAGAAAAGTGATCCCACCCTAACCATCCCGTATGGGCCCCTTCATGGAGCCCATGGAGGAGGAGGAATTCCCACAGCAGACTTCCCTGGGAGGGAGTCACTGATTGTGGAATGATAGACACTGGACAGGCAAAATATGACCCTTGCTGCTTAGGGTTGAAGCCTGGCATTTGTTTCCTACAGCCGATGCTGAGCATCAGGGGATGGCAGCACCAGGGTACTAAGAAGGTTGGCTATGGTCAAGACTCCTTTTCCTTCCCCTATCAAAGGTCAGACAGATACACAGCAGGCTGGCTCAGGGCCTCAAGGTATGATAGGTGATTCAGGGGACACGTGCCAAATTTCACAGGCTTAAGTGCAAGGGGAGTGTCTAGCATAACTTAAGAGACCATGGGCTTATGGAGCGGCAGCCTCCTGGTTGAGACAAGTGCTGACCTGGGGTAGGCACATCCACTGCTTCCACTTCAGCATGGTCTGCTGCAAAGATGATACCCTGACCACGTATGTGAGACTCTTCTCTCAGAGGCCATAGGTTTATTGTCAGAGATATTTGCAGTTTGTGTTTTGTATTCTATTTTGCCTCTTGTGGCCATAAAAGGCAGGGTCTGCCTCTTTCCTACAGATGTGGATATCATTTGTATTCATCATCTTGTAAATGAAGGTGTCCACAGACAAGTGACTGGATATGGAAAGGTGGACAGGAGCCAAGCAGAAAACGGAAGCCAATGTTCTTTCCCTATTAGATCAGTGGGGTCAAAAGAGGTGGGTACCCCTTCTTTGTAAATGCAGTTAAAAGTCTTTTTCCCTCCACTCCCTGCCTTTATCCAATGTTAATGATATTCTCCTATGAATGTACATGTATAAACATAAATGGAACACAGAAAAATTTGGTACCATTAGTTTTACAAAAATGGGATTATAAAATATGCACTTTTGTGTATCTTGTTTTTCTTCCTTAACAACACATCTAAGAGCTCTTCTGTGAGAGCGGATAGGGATCGTTCCTTTCAAGATCCTAATCCTGATGGTCACCTAGCCCTAAGGTATCAATCCAAACTCTAACCCTAATTCTTAAATCTAAAATGTGCTAACCTTGAGGCATTACCCCAACCTTAACTCCAGCCCTAACATTAGGGTCCTCACCAGAACCCTATTCCCCAGACCCTATAAACTCTAATGCTGACTCTGAGGCCCTAATCCATGTGGAATGAAGCTGCAGTGTACTCACTAGTTTTTAAAATTTTTATTGGAGTATAGTTGCTTTACAATGATGTGTTAGTTTCAGGTGTAGAGCAAAGTGAACCAATTATACAAATACACATATCCCTTCTTTTTCAGATTATTTTCCCATATAGATTATTACAAAGTATTGCAGATAGTTCCCCGTGCTGCACTGTAGGCCCTTATTAGTTATGTATTTTATATGTAGTAGTCTGTATATGTTAAGACCAATCTCCTAATTTATCATTTTCCCCCATTTTCCCCCTTTGGTAACCATAAGTTTGATTTCGAGATCTGTGAGTCTTTTTCTACTTTGTAAATAAGTTCACTTGTATCATTTGTTATTAGATTACACATATAAGTGATATCATATGATACTTGTCTTTTTCTGTCTGACTTACTTCATTTAGTATGATAATCTCTGGGTCCATCCAAGTTTACTGCAAATGGCATTATTTCATTCAATTTATGGCCAATAATTCCACTGTATATATGTACCACATCTTCTTTACCCATTTCTTGGTTGATGGATATTTATGTTGCCTCCATGGCCTGGCTATTGTAACTAGTGCTGCAATGAACATTGGAGTTCATGTATCTTTTTGAATTATGGTTTTCTCCAGATATACGCCCAGGAGTAGGATTGCTGGATCATATGGTAGTTCTATATTTAGTTTTTTGAAGAGCCTCCATACTGTTCTTCATAATGTTTGTTCCAATTTACATTCCCACCAACAGTGCAAGAGGGGTTCCTTTTCTCCACATCCTCTCCAGCATTTATTGTTTGTAGAATTTTTGATGAATGGCCATTCTGACCGGTGTAAGGTGATACCTCATTGTAGTTTTGACTTGCATTTCTCTAATAATTAGTGATGTTGAGCATCTTTTCATGTGTTTGTTGGTCATCTGTATGTCTTCTTTGGAGAAATGTCTATTTAGATCTCCTGCCCATTTTTTGATTGGGTTTGTTGTTTGATATTGAGCTACATGAGCAGTTTGTATATTTTGGAGATTAATCTCTTGTCATTTGCTTCATTTGCAAATATTTCCTACCATTCTGAGGGCTGTATTTTTGTTTTGTTTATGTTTTCGTTTGCTGTTCAAAAGCTTTTAAGTATAATTAGGTCCCATGTTTTATTTCTGTTTTTATTTACATTACTCTAGGAGGTAGATTTAAAAAGATATTGCTGAAGAAAAAGATATTGCTGTAATTTATGTCAGAGAGTGTTCTGCCTATTTTATGCCTTTTCTAAGAATTTTAGAGTATCTGGTCTTACATTTAGGTCTTTAATCCATTTTGAGTTTATTTTTGTGTATGGTGTTAGAGAGTGTTCTAATTTCATTCTTTTACATGTAGCTGTCCAGTTTTCCCAGCACAGCTTATGGAAGAGACTGTCTTTTCTCCATCGTATATTCTTGCCTCCTTTGTCATAGATTAGGTGACCATAGGTGCATGGGTTTATCTCTGGACTTTCTATCTTGTTCCATTGAGCTATATCTCTGTTTTTGTGTCAGCACTATACTGTTTTGATTACTGTCGCTTTGTAGTATAGTCTGAAGTCAGGGAGCCTGATTCCTCCAACTCCGTTTTTCTTTCTCAAGATGGCTTTTGCTATTTGGGGTCTTTTGTGTTTCCATAAAAATTGTGAAAATTTTTGCTCCAGTTCTGTGAAAAATGCCATTGGTAATTGGATAGGCATTGCATTGAATCTGTAGATTGCTTTGGGTAGTATAGTCATTTTCAGTGTATTGATTCTTCCAATCCAAGAACATGGTATATCTTTCCATCTGTTTGTGTCATCTTTGATTTCTTTCATCAGCATCTTATAGTTTTCAGAGTACGGGTCTTTTGCCTCATTAGGTAGGTTTACTTCTAGGTATCTTATTCTTTTCGATGTGGTGGAAAATGGGATTGTTACCCTAATTTCCCTTTCAGACTTTTCGTTGTTAGTGTGTAGGAATGCAAGTCATTTCTGTGAATTAGTTTTGTATCCTGCAACATTACCAAATTCATTGACAAGCTCTAGTTGTTTTCTGGTAGCATCTTCAGGATTTTTATGTATACTGTCATATCATCTTCAAATAGTGATAGTTGTAATTCTTCTTTTACAATTTGGATTGCTTTTATTTCTTTTTCTTCTCTGATTGCCATGGCTAGAACTTCCAAAACTATGTTGAATAAAAGTGGCGAGAGTGGACATCTTTGTCTTGTTCCTGATCCTAGAGGAAATGCTTTCAGTTTTTCACTGTTGAGAATGATGTTAGCTGTGTGTTTGTCACATATAAGCTTTATTATGTTGAGATAGGTTCCCTCTATGCCCACTTCCTGGAGAGTTTTTATCATAAATGGGCGATGAGTTTTTGAAAAGCTTTTTTCTACATCTATTGAGATGATAATATGGTTTTTTAACTTCAGTGTGTTAATGTGGTGTATCACACTGATTGATTTGTGGATATTGAAAAATCCTTGTATCCCTGGGATACATCTCGCTTGCAGGGTGTGTGAACCTTTCAATGTATTGTTGTATTCAGTTTGCTAGTATGTTTTGAGGGGTTTTGCAACTATGTTGGTCATTGATATTGGCTTGTAATTTTCTTTTTCTGCGGTATCTTCGTCTGGTTTTGGAATCAGGGTGGTGATGGCCTCATAGAATGAACTTAGGAGTCTTCCTTCCTCTGAAATTTTTGGCAAGAGTTTCGGAAGTATGGGTGTTAGCTCTTCTCTAAATATTTGATAGAATTCGCCTGTGAAGCCATCTAGTCCTGGACTTTTTTTGTGGGAAATTTTAAAATCACAGTTTTGATTTTAGTATGTGTGATTGGTCTGTTCATATTTTCTGTTTCTTCCTGGTTCAGTGTTGATTGTACCTTTCTGAGAATTTGTCCATTTCTTCTAGGTTGCCTATTTCATTGGCATATAGTTACTTGTAGTAGTCTCTTATAATCCTTTGTATTTCTGTGGTGTCCATTGTAACTCCTCCTTTTTCATTTCTAATTTTATTGATTTGAGCCCTCTTCCTTTTTTTTCTTGATGAGTTTGGTGAAAGGTTTATCAATTTTTTATCTTTTCAAAGAACCAGCTTTTAGTTTCATTAATCTTTTCTATTGTTTTCTTCATCTCTATTTCATTTATTTCTGCTCTGATCTTTATGATTTCTTTCTTCCTACTAACTTTGGGTTTTGTTTGTTCCTCTTTCTCTAGTTGCTTTAGGTGTGACTTTAGGTTGTTTGAGACTTTTATTGTTTCCTGACGTAAGATTGTATTGCTATAAACTTCCCTCTTAGAACTGCTTTTGCTTTGTTCCATAGGTTTTGGATCATCATGTTTTCATTTTCATTTGTCTCTAGGTATTTTTTAATTTCCTCTTGGTTTCTTCACTGATCCTTTGTTTGTTTAGTAACATACTGTTTAGCCTCCACGTGTTTGTGTTTTTCACAGTTTATTTCTTGTAGTTGATTTCTAATCTCATAGTGTTGTAGTTGGAAAAGACACTTGATATGATTTCAATTTTCTTTAATTTACCAAGGCTTGATTTGTGGTCCAAGATGTGATCTATCTGGGGGAATGCTCCATGTGCACTTGAGAAGAAAATGTATTCTGCTGCTTTCGGGTGGAATGTTCTATAAATATTAGTTAAATTCATCTGGTGAAATGTGTCATTTAAAGCCCGTGTTTCCTCATTGATTTTCTGCCTGAATGATTTGTCCATTGTTGTAAGTGGGGTGTTAAAGTCCCACAATATTGTTACTGTTGATTTCCGCTTTTAAGTCTGTTAGAATTTGTGTTATATATTGAGGGGCTCCTATGTTGGGTGCGTATATATTTACAATTGTTATATCTTCTTCTTGGATTGATCTCTTGATCATTATGTAGTGCCCTTCCTTATCTCTTGTAACAGTCTTTATTTTAAAGTCTATTTTGTCTGATATGAGTACTGCTATCCAGTTTTCTTTAGAGTTTCATTTGCGTGGAATACCTTTTTCTATCCCCTCACGTTCAGATTTTATGTGTCCCTAAATCTGAAGCAGGTCTTTGGTAGACAGCATATATACGGGTCTTGTTTTTGTATCCAATCATCCAGTCTATGTCTTTTGGTTCCAGCATTGAATCCATTTACATTTAAGGTAATTGTTGATATATATGTTCTTACTGCCATTTTCTTAATTATTTTGGATTTGTTTCTGGAGGTCTTTTTTCTTGTCTTCCTCTTTTGTTCTCTTCTCATGTGATTTGATGACTATTTTTAGTGTTCTGTTTTGGGTTGCTTTTTCTTTTTCTGATCTGTGTTTATCTATTGTAGTTTTTTGGTTTGCAGTTCCCATTAGGTTTTGACATAACAGTCTATATATATATATATATATATATATATATATATATACATACATACATATATATATATATATATATATATATACACACACACACACACACACAATGTTGTTTTAAATTGTTGGTCTCTTAATTTGAAATACATTTCCCATTTACTGCATTGGTACTCTCCTCATGGTTGCTCGTTTTGATATCATATTTCGGTGTGGATGATTTCCTACTTTTACTGTATGTTTGCCTTTACCAGTGAGCGTCCCTATTTGTGATTTTATTGTTTCTAGTTGTGGCCTCGTTTTTGTTTTTTTTTACCACCTAAAGAATTTCCTTCAGCATTTGTTGTAAGGCTGGTTTGGTAGTGCTGAATTCTCTGACATTTTGCTTGTCTGTAAAACTTCTCGTTTCCCCATCGAATCTGAATGAGAGCCTTGCTGGGTAGCATATTCTTGGCTGTAGGTTTTCCCCTTTCATCACTTTAAATATATCATGCCTTCTGGCCTACAGAGTTACCTCCGGAAAATCATCTGATAACCTTATGGGGATTCCCTTGTATGTATTTTTTCCTTTTCACTTGTTGCTCTTAATATTTTTCTTTGTATTTAATTTTTGTCAGTGTTTGGTTAATATGTGTCTTGGTGTGTTCCTCCTTGAATTTATTTTGTATGGGACTCTGTGCACTTCCTGGACTTGAGTGAGTGTTTCCTTTCTAATGTTAAGGAAGTTTTCATCTATAATCCCTTCAAATATGTTCTCAGGCCCTTTCTCTTTCCCTTCTCCTTCTGGGACCCCTATAAAGTGAATGCTAGTGCATTTAATGTTGTCCCAGAGCTCTCTGAGACTGTCTCATTTCTTTTCATTCTTTTTTTCTTTATTCTGTTTGTTGGCAGTGATTTCCACTTCTCTGTCTTCCAGGTCTCTTTTTTGTTCTTCTGCCTCAGTTATTTTGCTATTGATTCCTTCTAGTGTATTTTTCATTTTAGTTGTTGGGTTATTCATCTATGTTTCTTCTTAAGTCTTCTAGTTCTTTGTTAAACATTTTTTGTATCTTCTTGGTCTATGCTGCCATTCTTTCTCAGAGATTTTTGAATCGTTTTTACTCTCATGACTCTGAACTCTTTTCCAGGTAGATTGCTTAGCTCCTCTTCATTTAGTTGTTCTTCAGCAGTTTTATCTTGTTCCTTTGTCTGCAACATATTTCTCTGTCATCTTATTTTGTCTCACTTTCTGTCTTTATGGTCTCCTTTCTATAGGCTGCAGGATCATAGTTCCTCTTGCTTCTGGTGGGTGAGGTTGATCCATGGGCTTGTGAAGGCTTCCTTCTGGGAGGGACAGGGGCTTGCCCTCTGGTCTGTGGAGTTGGGTCTTGTCCCTCTACTGGGCAGGTCTGTATCCTGGGTGTGTTTTGACGTGGCGACAACCTCAGTACAACTTTAGGTAGCCATTTGATGGGCGATTCTGTGTTCTTATCTTGCTGGTTGTTAGGCCTGAGGTGTTCCAGCATTGGAGCCTGAGGGCTCTTGTGTAGTGCCAGGTCTTGGTGCTGAAATGGGGACCTCTGGGAGATCTCACGCCAATCAATATTCCCTGGGGCCTCTGCCACCAGTTTCCTTGTGCCCACTGTGAGCTACATCCTCAGTAGACCCTCTAAGGCACCTAGGTAGGTTTGTCCCAGGTTCCTATCAAGGTACTTTGTGCTGTGTTCCAGTGCATGTGAGACCTTGTGTGTGCCCTCCAACAGTGGAGTCTCTGTTTCCCCCAGCCGTGTGGAGCTCCTGCACTCAAGCCTTAATGGCCTTCAAAGCCAAACGCTCTGGGGTTTCTTCTGGACCCTGATGCCAGACTCTCGGACTGCCCTGAAGGGTTATTTTATGTGGGAACGTCCCTATGTAACTTGAGTGGATTTACTTTTTTGTGTGTGTGTGGTGTGAGGGCTGCTTGTAGTATGGATGTCTGCCATCTCTTTCTTTACTGTATGCTGGCCGTTAACCCCTTGATAGGAGGTGTGACTGATGTTGTGGTGACCAGAGTCTGCACTGGATATTGAGTGGGACCTTCCCTTTGCTCTGTGGTTTTCACTGCTCTGTCAGGGGCAGGGTCTGCTCTTTAGTTGTTGGAGTAGAGCTCCCCAGATCTATTTCTGATCGTGTTTCTGATGTTCGGTGTGAGGTAGGCAGGATTGGAGTACTCCAACTGGGAGAGAAGCCACTGTGTGAGTGTTCACCCCCTAGAGCTGCTCACTTGTGAGCGTCCTCTGTTGTGTCACCTTTCACCCATTGGGCAGGCTCACAAATTATACCATTGTTGGCACTGCTCTTGGCCCTGCCTTAACTGTGAGTATGCCAGCAACTGGCACTGCTGTCTCTCAGGCATTGTTTTCACCATGTCATCCGCACAGATCCACTGAAGCCAGATCCCAGGACTGCAGTAATCATGCAGCTGGGCCTGCTGTGGGTACCTTGGAGGTGTCTCAGACTCTGGCTTGGCCCAACCTCCACATGTATGTGTCCCCAAAGCCCACAGCTGTTAAGTTAGAGCTGCAAAAGCTGGAGCCCAGCCAGGTGGGAAGGGGCTGAGGCAGCAACTCACTGGGTCAGGCAAGCCCGGTCAGGCAGGAGCGGGTGGGAGCAAAGACTGACTGGGGTGCATGAGGCTGCTCGGGTGGGAACCCCTTATAATGTCCCCAGAGGCAGGGGCCAGGGCATGGAGAATGTATCTGCAATGACGGCCCCATCCTGTGTGCACCACTCAACAATGGTGCTTTGCTTCTATGACAGACCAGACTTCTTCCACAAGCATTTCTGTTTGCGGAGCTCCACACTCTGGTTCCCTCAGGCTGTCTCTTCACAGCCAAACCAGTCCTCTTCCTGGTCTGCTCTCCAAACTCCATGTTCCAGCACCCAGCCCCTGTCCACACCAGTGGCTGGAGCATGCAGAGCTGTGGCACAGACCATCTGTTTGAGTCTTACTTTGTCTTGCCTGCCATATGCCAGTTGCTGCACTCTCCTCTGAGCTCCTGAAGCACCCCTCCTGTCCCAGCTGATCTCCCCACTTTTGAGGAGGACTACCCTAGATGCGGGAACCTCTGTTCTCCTTCAGCAACCCCAATGGGTACTTCCGTTTTTCTTTTTTCTTTTTCTTTCTTTCATCCTGCGCAATTATGTGGGGATCTTTCTTGTCCTTTTAGGTGTCTGAAGTTCTCGGCTAGTTTTCAGCAGGTGCACTGCAAGAATTGTTCCACTTGTAGATGTACTCTTGATGTATTTGTGGGGAGAGGTGAACTCCCTGTCCTCCTACTCTGTCATATTCATCAGCCCCTCACCAGGAAAAAATTTGCAATATCATCTTTGTATGTGATCTTAGTGAATATTTTCTCGGAATGGATATCCATGAATGAGATTGTTGGGTCTAGGAATAGATATATTTTAATGCTATTGGACATCATTGCCAAATTGTTTTCCAAAATAGACTGAAAGATGTTTCCTCCTGGGACATGTGAGAGAACCCATTTTCTTGCATCATCACCTGAAATAGAATTTATGACCTTAAACTTCTCCACATTTGAAGTAGTCTTTTAAGTAGCTATGGGGGTGAGGGTTGGGAAGAGTGGAACCCATTCATTCCTAAACTTTAAAGGACTTGGTGTGCCCAGGAACTGCTCCAACATCCGCATCTGCAGAGAGGAAGGGGACTTGGGAATAGGTGGCTCTACCTCACATGCTAGCCGATCTAGAGGGTCCTTGTGGCCCCAAACCCAGAAGTGAGGACCTAAGGGGTTTCAGACAGAGATGACAGGCTCTTGGGTCATCACAGGATGAGGGAGAAGGACAGTCTCCTGGTGTGACCCTGGAGCAGGTCTCTGACTCTGAGCTCTCATTGACTTATGCTCTGAGTCATAAGTCCAAGGTCCAACCTTCTGGAGTCCCAAATGAGCCTGACTCAAGGGATCAGGTCAGGGGGTGCTGTGGACAGGAGCTGCCTCTATGAGTTAGTCATTAAAATTGGAGCATACCCGTTTCTCTGGGCGTGGGAAATCCAAGAGAGGAAGGGTTGAGTTTTTCAAGAAAGAAGGGGGCCAAAATGAGCCAGAAAGAAATCAAAGGGAGTATCAGGATGGGAAAATTTTCCTCCTGCCCCTTTTGGGTTCTTCTGATTAGTTATAACAATTAAATTGCCACAAGATAGATTAACAGGAGGAAAAAACCATTTAATTCATAAGCACAGAGGTCTCATAGAAAAGGGACTCCACTCTATGAGTGGACCAAAGGGACCAAAATAGGCTGTTTGTTTACAGATCATTTCAGACAAACAATTTGTGAAGATTTAACAAAACAAAGGGGCTTGTGTTTGGGGTAACAGACTACTGAAGAAGTAACAAAGTTTGTTTGTACATCTTTCATAGTCTAGAATTCCTTAACTCTGGTGATACGGATGCTTTCAATCCTCCTGGTACAGGGTAGATACTTTCACATGGGTTATTTATCTCCTGCTTTCAGGAGGAAAGGGGGTGTCGGAGTGGTTTTTTAACCATGCACAGGCTGTTTCTCAAGTAACTTTAATTCAAAATAATCAATATGCCTTGTGGCACATTTTGGGATGGTCTGCCTTAGGCCCCAACAGGAGCATGGAAGGGGATGCAAGACAGAGGAACTGGGAGACAGAAGGAACTCAAGGAGCTGACAGGGTGCCCTATAGTACAGAGTCATACCCCCACCTCAAGCCTGGGTCTGAACAGGAGGAGAGGGCTCGAGGCTGGGGGCTTGGGGTCCTTTCTATCTGCCTCCTCCCTGATCTGGGAGACCACTGGGTCCCCCTGGTGCATCACTAGGCAGGACTGGGAGAGGCATCAATCCCACAAACCATTTGTAAATTTTGGAGATTACTCTTTTGTCGGTCATATCATTTGCAAATATTTTCTCCCATTCTGTGGGTTGTCTTTTCATTTTGTTTATGGTTTCCTTTGCTGTACAAAGGCTTTTGAGTTTAATTAGGTCACATTTGTTTATTTTTGTTTTTATTTCCATTACTCTGGGAGATGGATCAAAAAAGACATTGCTGTGATTTATGTCAAAAAGTGTTCTGCCTATGTTTTCCTCTAAGAGGTTTATAGTATCAGGTCTTACATTTAGGTCCTTAATCGATTTGGAGTTCATTTTTGTATATGGTGTTAAATAATGTTCTAATATCACTCTTTTACATATATCTGTCCAGTTTTGCCAGCACAGTTCATTGAAGAGACTTTTCTCCATTGTATCCTCTTGCCTCCTCTGTTGTAGATTAATTGACCACAGGTTCTTGATTTTATTTCTGGGCCTTCTATCCTGTTCCATTGATCAAACAGCTCATGTAGCTCATATCAAAAAACAAACAACCCAATCAAATAATGGGCAGAAGACCTAAGTAGACATTTCTCCAAAGAAGACATATGTGCCCAGAGGCACATGAAAAGATGTTCAACATTTCTAATTATTAGATAAATGTAAATCAAAACTGTAATGAGACATCAACTCAAACCAATCAAAATGGGCATCATCAAAAAGTCTACAAACAATACATGCTGGAGAGGGTGTGGAGAAAAGGGAACCCTCCCTATGCTGTTGGTGGGAATGTAAATTGGTACAGCCACTATGGAGAAGGTTCCTTAAAAATCTAAAAGTAGAGCCACGATATGATCCAACCATTCCTCTCCTGGGCATATATCCAGAGAAAACCATGGTTCAAAAGAATACACGCACCCCAATGATCATTGCAATGCTGTTTACAATAGCCAAGACATGGAAGCAACCTAAATGTCCCTTGACAGATAAATGGATAAAGAAGATGTGGTACATATATACAATGGAATATTACTCAGCCATTAAAAAATCGAAATAATGCCATTTGCAGCAACATGGATGGAACAGGAGATCATCATAGTAAGTGAAGTAAGTCAGACAGAGAATATCAAATATCACAGGATATTGCTCATATGCAGAATCTTAAAAAAATTGATGGAAGTGAACTTATCTACAAAACAGAAACAGAGTCACAGACTTAGAAAACAAAGTTATGGTTGCCAAAGGGGGAGGGATAAATAGGGAGTTTGGGCTTGACATACACACACTACTATATTTAAGATAGATAACCAACAAGGACCTACTGTATAACACAGTGAATTCTGCTCAATATTCTGTAACAACTTAAAAGGAAAAGAATTTGAAAAAGAATAGATACATGTATATGTACAACTGAATCTAATGCAACATTGATAATCGACTATATTTCAAAATAAAATAAAAAGATAAATAAAAAATAAAAGTAAAATATAAAAAATCCTGCAAAGTGGCTCCCTGTTCATTTGCACACACCCCACCCCCTCAGGGCCCCTCCTTCCGCTCTCACTCTTACAAAGGAGGTGCAGAATTTCCTGCTAGGGCAAGAGCCCAGTTCCCAGGTGGAAGTGCTTTCCTAGAAGGACATGAGGAGGGAAGAGGTCCATTATGGGACCTCTATCCCCCCTTTCCATAAACACATGGAAGAAACACATTTTAAAAGCATCTTGAAATGGATAAAAATGGAGAATTTCTAGGGAAGAAAATAGAGACAACAGGACTAAAAGGAGGGCGAGAGTGAAAAAGGACAGGGGGAAAAACAAAGCCAGAGCTGCCTGTCCCCACCCATGGGCACGGCCACTCAGAGGCCAGCTTGAAGTTGCAGCTGGAAGGGGCAAGCTTTGATGGTCTGAGTGATCAGCCTTTTGTAGCTGGAGTCATGCTCTGGGAAGTGGGTGGCAGGGAGAAGAAAGGTCAAGAACAGAGACAAGTTGGGGTCTGGGGCAGAGGTAGACACTTAGGGCCCACAGCCTGTAGAGGGAGCAGTACTGGGGATTCTGGGAGGTTGGAGTCAGCACTGAGGGCAGAAGGGAGCATGGGAAGCAGAACAATGGAAGCTCCGGGGGTTGGAACTGAGGAGACTCCTGTCCAGCTCCGCTTGTCCAGAATGAAAATGCCCTGAAGGGGGATCCTGGAGAGAAGGGCACAGACTCCTAAGGACACTCCCCCACTCTATCCCTGGTCTTCCATCTCAGCTTTTCCCTCCTCTGGAAGGGCAGATACTTCTGTTATGGAGCAAAGGACTTGATGCCTGAGCAAAGGGCTTGATGCCTGATGCACATAGAAGCCAATGCTATGGCACCAGCTTTTGAGAAAAGCTTTATTGCAAGGAGGCAGGGGGCAAGGCTCAAATCTGTCTTCCCAACAGCAAGGTGAGGTTGATATCTTCAGGTTCAGGTTTTGGAGCAGAAAGGGGGAAAAAGTGGTTGGTTATAAAGTTTAAGGGAGTGATGGATTCTTATGTGTAGGGCTTCATACTTCTCCATGGCTAGCATGTGCAAATTCCTGGAGAGCTGGTATGAAACATGTGGGGGAAATATGGGCTGTGATGTCAAAAGGTCATGCATTGGACAAGCAAGTCTATTTGCCACAGACTCCAATCTGCCATACTCTTTCCAACTGGTTTCCATCAATTTTGTCACGTTGTAAGAGGAGGTGATTTTTAACAACCTGCTTCCTTATCTGCAGTTCTGTAAGATAAGCTCAAGAATTTCTCTTAGTGATGGGTTTTTTTAACCCTATGGGGCAAGGTTTAATTTCTAGTCATATTAGTCTGTCCTGTGACAGAGATTCCCTCTGGCTATCAAAGGGAAAGTTCCAAGACATTTCTAAGATTTTGAAGTTGAATGCTGTCTTACCCATCTTCAAATAGGAATCTTCAACAGGAGATCCTGGTTTCAAGGCAGGTTGAATGCATCTCCATTTCCTTAATTGTTTTGGGTTCATTGTTGTAGGTATTTTCCTTCTGTTGTGTTTCTTGCCTAGAGAAGTTCCTTTAACATTTGTTGTAAAGCTGGTTTGGTGGTGCTGAACTCTCTCAGCTTTTGCTTGTCTGTAAAGGTTTTAATTTCTCCATCAAATCTGAATGAGATCCTTGCTGGGTAGAGTAACCTTGGTTGCAGGTTTTTCTCCTTCATCACTTTAATTATGTCCTGCCACTCCCTTCTGGCTTGTAGAGTTTCTGCTGAAAGATCAGCTGTTAACCTGATGGGGATTCTTTTGTGTGTTGTTTGTTGTTTTTCCTTTGCTGCTTTTAATATGTTTTCTTTCTTTTTAATATTTGACCGTTTGATTAATATGTGTCTTGGCATATTTTTCCTTGGATTTATTCTGTATGGGACTGTCTGTGCCTCCTGGATTTGATTAACTATTTCCTTTCCCATATTAGGGAAGTTTTCAACTATAATCTCTTCAAATATCTTCTCATTCCCTTTCTTTTTCTCTTCTTCTTCTGGAACCCCTATAATTCGAATGTTGGTGCATTTAATGTGGTCCCAGAGGTCTCTGAGACTGTCCTCATTTCTTTTCATTGTTTTTTCTTTATTCTGCCCTGCAGCAGTTATTTCCACTAGTTTATCTTCCACATCACTTATCCGTTCTTCTGCCTCAGTTATTCTGCTATTGATCCCATCTAGAGTATTTTTACTTTCATTTATTGTGTTGGTCATCGTTACTTGATTCATCTTTAGTTCTTCTAGATCCTTGTTAAATGTTTCTTGCATTCTGTCTATTCTATTTCCAAGATTTTGGATCATCTTTACTATCATTATTCTGAATTCTTTTTCACGTAGACTGCCTATTTCCTCTTCATTTGTTAGTTCTGGTGGGTTTTTATCTTGCTCCTTCACCTGCTGTATGTTTTTCTGTCTTCTCATTTTGCTTATCTTATTGTGTTTGGTGTCTCCTTTTTGCAGGCCGCAGGTTCATAGTCCCCGTTGTTTTTGGTGTCTGTCCCCAGTGGCTAAGGTTTGTTCAGTGGGTTGTGTAGGCTTCCTGGTGGATGAGGCTGGATCTTGTCTTTCTGGTGGGCAGGTCCACGTCTGGTGGTGTATTTTGGGGTGTCTGTGGCCTTATGATGACTTTAGGCAGCCTCTCTGCTAATGGGTGGGGTTGTGTTCCTGTCTTGCTAGTTGTTTGGCATAGGGTGTCCAGCACTGTAGCTTGCTGGTCGTTGAGTGAAGCTGGGTGCTGGTGTTGAGATGGAGATCTCTGGGAGCTTTTCGCCATTTGATATTATGTGGAGCTGGGAGGTCTCTTGTGGACCAGTGTCTTGAACTTGGCTCTCCCACCTCAGAGGCAGAGCACTGACTACTGGTTGCAGTACCAAGAGCCTTTCATCCACACGGCTCAGAATAAAAGGGAGAAAATATAGAAAGAAAGAATTAGTAGAAGAAAGAAAAAGAGAAAGAAAGAAAGAAAGGAGGGAGGGAGGAAGGAAGGAGCGAATGTAGGAAAAAAGAGAGAAGATAAAGTAAAATATAATAAAGTATGATAAAATATAAAGTTATTAAAATAAAAAATAATTATTAAAAAAATTTTGTAAAGAAGGACAGATATAACTCTGGGACAAATGGTGGAAGCAAAGCTATATAGACAAAATCTCACAGAGAAGCATGCCCATGCACATTCTCAAAAAGAGGAAAAGCGGAAAAAATTATAAACCTTGCTCTCAAAGTCCACCTCCTCAATTTGGGATGATTCGTTGTCTAAAGGAGGGAAGGAAGGAAAGAAAGAAAGAAGATAAAGTAAAATAAAATTAAGTTATTAAAATGAAAAATATTTATTAAGAAAAAAATTTTTTAAAAATGGACAGATAGAACCCAAGGACAAATGGTGGAAGCAAAGTGGTACAGACAAAATCTCACACAGAAGCATACACATACACACTCACAAAAAGAGGAAAAGAGGAAAAAGTCATAAATCTTGTTCTCAAAGTCCATCTCCTCAATTTGGGATGATGCGTGGTCTATTCATGTATTCCACAGATGCAGGATACATCAAGTTGATTGTGGAGCTTTAATCCGCTGCTTCTTAGGCTGCTGGGAGGGATTTCCCTTTCTCTTCTTTATTCTCACAGCTCCCGGGTCTCAGCTTTGGATTTGGCCCCACCTCTGTGTGTAGATTGCCGGAGGGTGTCTCTTCTTCGTTCAGACAGGACAGGGTTAAAGGAGCAGCCACTTCCGAGACTGGCTCACTGAGGCCGGGGGGAGGGAGCGGCACGGAGGCAGGGTGAGCATGCGGTGGCAGAGGACGGCGTGACATTGCACCAGCCCGAGGCGCGCCGTGCGCTCTCCCGGGGAAGCTGTCCCTGGATTCCCGGACCCCGGCAGTTTTATTTACTACTTTTTTCCCTGTTGTTTTTGTAGTTCTTCTCCTTTCATTTCTTCTTTTATTGTTTCTTCCCTTGTGGTTTGATTACTTTTTTTAATAGTGTGCTTGTGTTTCTTTCTTTTTGGTTTTTGTGTCCCTGTTGTAGGTTTTTCATTTCTGGTTACCATGGGGTTCATATATATTGACTTATATTTACTAATTAGCTGTATCTACTTGCCTTAAACTGGTAGTTATTTACGTTCAAACACATTCTAAAATATCTACACTTTTTTACTCCCCTCCCACACATTTTGTGGTTTCAATGTCATAGTTTACATCTTAATGCTTATCCATTAACTGTTTATTGTAATTATAGTTGATTTTACACTTCTTTGTCTTTTATTCAATGTGCTGGCTTATTTCAGTTGTTGAGCTTCAATCTTTACTGTATATTTGCCTTTATGAGTGTGATTTTCCTTTTCCTATAGATTCTTACTTCTTCTACATTTAGATTATATTCTTCAGCATTTCTTTAAGGGTAGGTTTAGTATAGATGAACTCTTGTAGTGTTTGCTTGTCTGAGAGGTTCTTTATCTCTCCTTCTATTCTAAACGATAATCTTGCTGGGTAGAGCATCCTAGGTTACAAATTTTTCCCTTTCAGCACTTTGAATATGTCATGCTATTCCCTCCTAGCTGCAAAGTTTCTGCAGAGAAATCAGCTGATTGCCTTATGGGTGTTCCCTTGTATAGGACTCTTTATCTCCTGTTGCCTTTAGAATTCTCTCCTTAACTTTTTCCATTTTAATTATGGCGTGTCTTGTTGTGGATCTGTTTGGGGGTCACCTTACTTGGGACCCTCTGTCCTTCCTGTACCTGGATATCTATTTCCCTCATTAATTTTGGGAAGTTTTTAGCCAAAATTTCTTCAAAATCGAGTTTTGATCCCCTTCTCTCTCTCTTTTCCTTCTTGAACCCCTAGAATACAAATGTTGGAATGCTTAATGCTATCACAGTAATCTCTTATTTTCATTTTTAAACATTGGTTTCCCTGTCTGCTGTTCTGAGTGTGTGCTTTCCATTATTCTTTCTTCCAGAGCACTTATGCATTCTTCTGTATCACATAATCTGCTCTTCATTACTTCTAGTGTGTTTTTGTTTTACCTATTGGATTATTAACTTCTAACTGGGTATTCTTTGATATTTTCTAGTTTCTTGTTAAAATGTTTTGTGTTTAGATCTATTCTTTCCCCTAATTCTGTTAACATCTTTATTGCCAATGTTTTGAATTCTTTATCTGGTAAATTATTTATTTCATCATTTTTTTCAGGGTTTCTCTTGATCTTTTAATTGAGATTATTTCCTCTGCCTTTTAATTTTCCGAATTGTGTGAATCAGTTACCAGTTTCAGTCTTGAAGCGATATTCTTATGTGGGAGCATCCCTATGCAAACTGTGTGTGCCTAATACCTTTAGTGGGAAGGTTGGCTTTGACGTGGATGGCTATCACAACTTTCCTCAGGGTGTGCTGGCAACTATCACCATGGTAGGGGGTGAGGCTGGAGATGGAGTTGCTAGAGCTGGAGCCCGGTGTGATGTGGGACCTGCTCTCTGCTCAGTGGCCACCAGCACCCTGTCAGGGGTCTGAGCCCAAGTTGCTGGAGCAGAAGCCCTGAGGGTCAGTCTTGGGGTGGCTCTGTTCCCTTTAAGTGTGTGCGGTTTTCCCTCTCCTTGCACTGGAACTTTTGCCCCAGAGGAGGGGAGTGCTAAAGCAAGTTGGGCCTGGGCACAGACAAGTTTGATGCACTGCCTTTGTAGGTATCCATGGCTCCATTCAGACGCAGTCTCAGGCGCAGACCCCCTTTGTCTCTCATAGCTAAACACTGCACCCTGCCTCGGCTACCCCTGTTCTGTTGTGAAGCCGTTCTGTTGTGAACATCTCTTTGCCTTGCCTTGGCGGCCATCCATCATGCCTGCACTCCTCATGAGCAGAGACCAGGCCTATTCCACCCTTTTACTTATTGCAGTGGTCTTCCAACCAGTGAAGGGGACTTGTCTCCTCCATCTAGGATGCCAGGAATGGGACACCCAGTCTGTGGCTTGACCTGCTCACTCCCCAGGGCACATGTCTGCTCATGCAATCTCCCTTTTCCTCTGAGTCCCATCCCAGGGGCACAGGTCCCAATCCAATTGCTATGTTTTCCTTCCAACCCGATTACATGTGTATCTTTCTTACAGCTGGGTTGTACAGATGTCCTTCTGCCAGTTTTCAGTGAGGACTCTTCCACATGTAGATGTATTTTTGATGTGTTTGTGGCTGGGGCAGTGGAGAGGTGCGCTCTCTGACTTCTTAACTCTGCCATCTTGATCTCCCTCCAGTCTTTCACCATTAGGTGTGATTTTAGCTGAGGTTTTATAGATGCCCTTTATCATATTGAGGAAGTTCCCTTTTATTCCTAGTTTGTTGCATATTTTTGTCATGAAACTTTCTTAGATTTTGTCTGATGCTTTTCCTTCATCAATTGAAATGATCAAGTATTTTTTCCTTCACTTTATTAATGTGTTGTATTACATTGATTTTTGGATGTTGAACCACCCTTGCATTCCTAGGATAATTCCCAGTTGGTCATGATGTGTAATCCTTTGATAAACTTCTGGATATGGTTCTTAAAAGTTTGTAGAGAATTTTGTATCTATATTAATAAGGCATACTGTTGTGCAGTTTGTGTTTCAGTGGCTTTACCTGGTTGTGCTATCAGGGTTATGCAGGCCTCGTAGAGTGAGTTAGGAAGTCTTTCCTTGTCTATGTTTTAGAAGAGTTTGAAAATAATTAGTGTTAATTCTTCCTCAAATGTTTGGTAGTTTTCATCATTGAAAACATCTGGTCCTGGCCTTTTTTATTGGGAAGTTTTTGATTACTGACTCAAACTCTTTGCTTTTTTAACAGTCTGTTCAGGTTTTCTATTTCTTCTTGAGTCAATTTAGGTAGTTTTTCTATTTCTAAGAATGTTTCCAGCTCATCCATATATCTAAGTTGTTGGCATACAATTGTTCACAGAATTATGTTGGAATCCTTTTTCTTTATATGTGTAAGGTCATTTAATGTCTCCACTTTGATTTGTGATTGTAATAATTTGAGTCTTTCCTCTTTTCTCGTAGTCATTGTAATTAAAGTTTTGTCAGTTTGTTACCGTTTTTTAAACATCTTTATTGGAGTATAATTGCTTTACAATGTTGTGTTAGTTTCTGCTGTATAACAAAGTGGATCAGCTATATGTAAACATATATCCCCATATCCCTTCCCTCTTGTGTCTCCCTCTTACCCTCCTTATCCCATGCCTCTAGGTGGTCACAAAGCACGGAACTAATCTTCCTGTGCTATGCGGCTGCTTTCCACTAGCTACCTATTTTACCTTTGGTAGTGTATGTATGTCCATGCCACTCTCTCACTTCATCCCAGCTTACCGTTCCCCCTCCCCATGTCCTCAAGTCCATTCTCTACATCTGTATCTTTATTCCTGTCCTGCCCCTAGGTTCTTCAGAACCTTTTTTTTTTTAGATTCCATATATATGTGTTAACATATGGTATTTGTTTTTCTCTTTCTGACTTACTGTAGGACAGTAAGTTACTTACTCTGTAGGACAGACTCTAGGCCCATCCACCTCACTACAAATAACTCAATTTCATTTCTTTTTATGGCTAATATTCCACTGAATATCTGTGCCACATCTTTATTCACTCATCTGTCAATGGACCCTTGGGTTGCTCCCATGTCCTGGCTATTGTAAATAGAGCTGCAATGAACATTGTGGTACATGACACTTTTTGAATTATGTTTTGCTCAGGGTATATGCCCAGTAGTGGGATTGCTGGGTCGTGTGGTACTTCTATTTTTATTTTTTTAAGGAACCTCCATACTGTTCTCCATAGTGGCTGTATCAATTTACATTCTCACCAACAGTGCCAGAGGGTTCTAACAGAGACACTTTTGGTTCAAATATACAAATAGATTAGAAGTAAGATTATAGAAAAAGATATATCATGCAAGCAGTAACAAAAAGAAAGCATGAAAGCCTATATTAATATTAGGTTAAATCGATGTTAAGACAAAAAAATGTTTCTAGAGACCATGAAAATTTATTACAATTAACGTCGCAATTATGAACATATATGAACCCAACAGAACCCTGAAATGCATGAAGCAAAACAGACCAAACTGAAGGGAGGCAAGCAATTCAACAATAATAGTTGGAACTCCAATACCAATCCCAGTAATCATAAGACAACTAGACAATTTGCTTAGAAAATAAGCAAGAATGGAGAAGATTTGAAGAACACTATCTATCAACTACACCTAACTGACATCTATCAAATATTCCATCCAACAACACCAGAATGCAAATTCTTCTCAAGTATACATCTCCAGGATAAACCATATGCCATACAATAAAACAATTCTCATAAATTTAACAAATTAATTAATGTATAGATGTCAACAGCATAAGGAAATTTAAGAAATCCACATATATGTGGAAATTAACACACTTTCAAATGACCAATGAGTAGAATAAATCACAAAGGAAATTGACAATTAAGAAATTGAGCTGAATTAAATAAAAAACACAAGAAACACAATTTATGAAATGCAGATAAAATCATATTGAGAGGAAAATGTACAGCTTAAAACACATATATTAGAAAAGGAGAATATCTCAAATCAGTAACCTACCCTTCCACCTTAAGAAACTAGAAAAAGAAGAGGAAACTAAACCAATGTAAGCAGAAAGAACGAACTAATAAGGATGGTCGTGGGAGTAAGTTAAATAGGAAACAGAAAAACACAGAGAAAATTAATAAAACCAAAAGGTAGTTCTTTGATAACATTTTTAAAAATGGACAAATCTTTAGCCATGTTAATCAAGAAAAATGAGAGAAGACACAGATTGATAAAGTCAGAAATGAAAGAGGGGCTATCACTACTATCCTTACAGAAATCAAAAGGATTTTAAGGGATTGGTATAAACAACTTCAGGCCAACAGATTAGACTACTAAGATGAAATGGAAAATTCTTAGAAAAAAAGACACAAGTTACCAGAAGTGAATCCAGAAGAAACAGAAAACTTAAATCTTCTTGTAAGAAATATTGATAATAACTAAAAATCTTCTCAAAGCAGTGAGTGTAGATGTGGTTATTAAGGGTAGCATTAGAGGGCCTTGTGATGATGGTAGAGTTCTGAATCTTGGTTGTGTTGGTTATGTGTATCTACACATGTGATAAAATCACGTAGAGATATACACACACACACACATGCACATCTCCGTTTGGGGAAACTGGTACATGGAATATTCCTGTATATATATATATATATATATATATATATATATATATATATATATATATATATATTTTGCTGTGAATGTATGATTATTTGAAAAGAAAAAGTTTAAAAAATTTCCACAATAAAAAAGCACAGGCCCAGATGAGTAGACTTGTGAATTCTTTCAATCATTTAAATAAGAAATAATATCGATCCTTTAAAAATTATTCCAGAAAATAGGGGGGGAGGGAACACTTTTCAACTCATTCTATGAGGCCAGGATTATCCTGATACCACTCAGATAAACAAATCACAGGAAAAGAAAACTACAGACAAATATTCTTCATACCCCCCAAAACAACAAAATAAAAGCAGGGCTCCCCTGGTGGTGTAGGGGTTGAGAGGCCTCCTGCCAATGCAGCAGACACGGGTTCGTGCCCCGGCCCGGGAAGATGCCACATGCCAAGGAGTGGTTGGGCCCGTGAGCCATGGCCACTGAACCTGCATGTTGGGAGCCTGTGCTCCACAGTGGGAGAAGCCACAACAGTGAGAGGCCCGTGTACTGCAAAGAAACAAACAAACAAACAAAAAAAACATGAAACAAATGTGGCAAAATATAAAATTATATGCCATGACCAAGTAGGATTTACCCCAGGAATGCAAAGTTGGTTTAATATCTGAAACTCAGTGAACATAATTCACAATAATAATAGAATAAAGGGCAAATGATCATTACAGAAGATGCATAAAAATGTTTCACAAAATCCACCACCGTCTCATAATAAAATCCTTCATAAACTAGGAATAGAAGGGAATATCCTGAACCTGATGAGGAGTATTTACAAAATACCCACAGGTGACATTATACGTAGTGGTCTTAGTGGTGAAAGACTAGACACTTTCGACCTAAAATCAGGAACACGAGAAGGAAATCTACTCTCATTGCCTCTATTCAACATTGCGCTGGAGGTTTTATCCAGTGAGATTAGAGAAGGAAAAAAAATCCAGATTGGAAAATAAGTAAAACAGTCTTTATTCACATAGAACAAGATCCTATATTATTCACATAGAACAAGTTCCTATATATAGAAAAACCCTAAGAGACACATGCATGCACGCACACACGTGTGTGTGCTTCTACAACTAAAAAAGGAGTTCAAGAATGTTGCAGGATAGATGTATATACCAAAATTAATTGCATTTTTATAAATCAGCAATGAGCAGTCTGAAAATGAAAGTAAGAAAAATAATTTCATTCACTTATCAGCAAAAAGAATAAAATACATAGGAACACGTTTAATGAAAGATGTGCAAGACTTGTACACGGAAGACAACAAAACATTGTTCCAAAAGCTAAAGAAGACCCAAATAAATGGAAAGATATCTTATGTCTATAGATGGAAGACTTAATATTGTTAAGATGGCACTATTTCCCAAGTTGATTCTACAAATCCATGCAATCCCTATCAAAATCCCAGCTGGTCGTTTTTTTTTTTTTTTTTTTGAAATTGACAAACTAACCTTAAAATTCACATGGTAATACAAGGAACCAAGACCAGCTAAAACAATCTTAAAAAATAACGAAGTTGAAGAACATATATTTCCCGATTTTTAAACTTACTACAAAGCTATGGTAATTAAGGCAGAGTGATAGTGGCATAAGACACATAGTCCAATGGAACAGAATTGAGATTCTAGAAATAAACCCATACATTTATGGTTAATTAGTTTTGGACAAATGTGCCAACACAATTCAATGGGGTAAAGAACAGTCTTTTCAATAAATGATGCTAGTACCACGGGATAGCCACACACAAAAGAATGAATTTGGACCATTACCTCACACAATACACCAAAATTAATTCAAAGTAGATCATATTCCTACATGTAAGAGCTAAAACTATAAAGTTCCCAGAAGAAAAACATAGGAATAAATCTTTGAGACCTGTGTGTAAGAAAAACCTCACCCGGCCTCTTGTGTGTTTCTTCTTTACTGTCACACTACTATTACACTCACAACACTTCTGACACCAGGTGTGTGAGCATTTTGCCCACACCAAGAAATTCTGTGACACCAGCTGAGTGTCCTACAATTTCACTCAATTCTGACACTGTGTACCTGAAGACAGCATCTCAGATCCCATAGATTATGGGCTCAGTCCCACAAGACTGACCCCATTCAGGTGCCAATCACAAGTAATAGGTCCCAAGTTTCCCCACAACTATCCCACATGGCTGCAGATCAGAGGTTCCCATGACCTCCTCCCTCTTGGATTCACTTATTTGCTAGAACATCTCACAGAACTCAGGGAAACACAGTTAAACAGTGAGCAATGTGGGAGTTGGGCGTGGTGACCCCTGCACAGTTGAAAATCTGAGTATAACTTGACAATTGGCCCTCTGTATCTATGGTTTCACATACACCAACTGCAGATCTTGTAGTACTCTAGTAGTGTTCACTTTAAAAAATCTTCGTATAAGTGGACCCACACAGTTCAAACCTGTGTTTTCCAAAGGTCAACTGTATTTATGTTTACTGGTTATTATACAATAAAGGATATGATAAAGGATACAGATGATTTGCCAGATGAAGAGATATATCAGGTGAGGTATGGAAGTGTCCCAAACTCAGGAGCTTCTGTCCCCGTGGAGTTGTGGTACATCGCCCTCCTGGTACATGGATGTATTCACCAACCTGGAACCTCTCTGAACCCCATGCTATTGGGATTTTATGGAGGCTGCCACACATAGGCATGATCAATTATTAAGTCCATTTCCAGCCTTTTCTCCTCTCTGGAGAACTGGCAGTGGGGCTGGAAATCCCAAACTTCTAATTATGGTTTGGTCTTTCTGGTGACTAGTCCCCATCCAGGAACCATCCACAAGTCCACCCAGTCACCTCATTGGAAAAAAAGATGCTCTTAGTGCTCTTATCATGAACTGGGTCAGGAATAGAGACAAAGACCAAATATATATTTCTTATAAATCACAATACCACATCTTGAGTTGGGCAAAGATTTCTTAGATATAACACCAAAAGCACAGGTGATAAAATGATAAATTGGACTTCATCAAAATTAAAAACTACTGTGTTTCAAAAAGAGAACATCAATAAAGTGAAAAGATAATCCATAGATTGCTAGAAAATGTTTGCAACTTATTTATCCGATCAGGGACTTGTACCCAGAATTCATAGAGAACTGAAACATGGAAAATGATCCAATTAAAGATGGGCAAAATATTTGAATAGACATTTTGCCAAAGAAGAAATCTGAATGGCCAGTATTATGAAAAGATGCTCAGTATCATCACTTATTAGGGAAATGGATATTAAAACTATAATAAAATACCACTTCTCTCCCGCCGAAATGGCTACAGATGGAGACAGACGGTAACAACTGCTGGTGAGAATGCAGCAAAATAGAAACTTTCATGCATTGCTGGTGGGAATATAAAATGCAGCAATCACTTTGAAAAAACAGTTTGGAAGTTTCTTCAAATGTGAAACAGAGTTTTACTACATCATCTGACAATCATCTCCAAAAGAAATTGTCCCCACAAAGACCTGTATGCAAATGTTCACAGCAGCATTGTTTACAATAGCCCCAAAATGGAAACAACTCAAATGTCCATCAGCTGATGAATGGATTAACGAGTGTGATATACACATACAATGGAATATTTTTCAGCCAAAACCAGTAATAAAGACAAAGGACCACATGAAGACACAGGGAGAAGCCAAGGAAAGAGGCCTCAGAAGAAATCGACCCTGTCTGACACCTTGATCTCAGACATCTAGCTTCCAGAATTGTAAGAAAATAAATTTCTGTTGTTTAAGCCACCCATTTGAAGTATTCTGTTATGGCAGCTCCAACAGATTTTGGTACCAGGAAGTTGGGTATTTCTGTAACAAATACCTAAGAATGTGCAAGTGGCTTTGGAACTAGGTAATGGGAAGAGTTTTGAGGTGCATGTTAGAAAAGC
Source organism: Mesoplodon bidens (assembly GCF_964165515.1). Lineage (NCBI taxonomy): Eukaryota > Metazoa > Chordata > Mammalia > Artiodactyla > Ziphiidae > Mesoplodon > Mesoplodon bidens. The sequence goes on along the minus strand of NC_138160.1, from coordinate 156,382,867 downwards.
CTAGATTGTCTTGAAGAGACTAAATATGGTCATTCAAGGAGATTCTTCAGACAGCTCAGAAAGAGAGAACTGAACAGAAAGCTCCTATCACTATATCTGCTCATATATATATATATATATATATATATATATATATATATATATATGTATATATATATCTGTTTATATATATTTCATCATGAACAGAATATTGACACAAATATGAATGTTAAAGGTGCTTCTGGGCAAGTCTCAGATGGATATGAGGAATATGTTATTGGAAACTGGAGGAAAAGCAGTCCTTGTTACAAAGCGGCAGAGAACTTGACCAAACTGTTTTCTAGTGTTTTGTAGAAAGTAAAAGTTGTCAGTAATGAACTTGGATATTTAACGGAGGATATTTTTAAGCAAAACGTTGAAGCTGTGACTGGGTTTCCCCTTGCTGCTTATAGTAAAGTGTGAGAGGGAGACAACTGAAAAAGAAATTATTATGCAAAAAGGAACCAGAACTTGAAGGCCAGAAATCCTCAGCCTATTCATATTGCAAAAAAATGAGAACGTGTGTTCAGGACAGAACACCAAAGATGTGGCTGGACAGTCTTTACGAAAGAGATTATGGGTGTGTGACATGGATCCAATCACAGCAGAAGCACTGTCAGCTTGGACTGAAGAGGACAGAGGTGGGATGAAATGAAGGAAAGGCTGTCAGACGTCTGGGGTTCTACAAGCAGAAAAGTAGATGACAGAGATGTCTGGATGCAAACATGCATCATCCGTCGAGTAGAGGGAGGAATGACTCTAAAGGTGGGTCAGGGGTCAGCAGGGCTGCTACTGCCACCATGGGTCCCCAACGCACAGGCAGCAGGACTGTTTCCTCATTGGTTCCAGAGGGTTTTGGGACAAAATTCAGGGAGAAGAAGGCAGAGCCACCACCCTTGTTGGACAGAAAATTGAGCCAAAGTGGATTTCCTTATAATCTGATGGAACTTTCCACAGAAGTTTCTTAAAATTAGCCACATATGTTAATGTCACACAAATAATGTCAGCAGGCAAATGTGTGCTGTAGAAATATTGCAGACTGGACAGTAAAAGTTCTGAGTTCTAGTACTGACGTTGATATAAAAAACTAAATCTCTGAAAAAACTAAAAATCGAATGGAATTTTCCCTGCTAGGTTTTGGACTTGCTTAGGACCTGTCAGCCTTCTTCTTTCCAATTCTCCCTTTTGGAATGGGAATATCTATCCAATACCTGTCCCACCATTATATTTTTGAAGCCCATAACTTGTTTTGTTTCATAGGTTCACTATTGTAGAGGAATTTTGCCTCAGGATGAATCATACCTCCAGTCTCACTCATATCTGATTTAGATGCTATTTAGATGAAAGTTTAGACTTAGAGTTGTTGCTGGAACGGGTTAAGACTTTTGTGGCTGTTGGAATGGGACAAATATATTTCACATGTGAGGACTTGAAATTTGGAGGCTGAGAGGGTGGAGTGTTATAGGTTAAATTGTATCCTTGCAAAATACATATGTTGAAGTCCTAAGCCCTAGTACCTCAGAATGTGACTGTATTTGGATACAGAGTTTTTAAAGAGGCAATTAAGGTTGAATGAGGTTATTGGGAGTGGGCCCAAACCCAATTTCACCTGTGTCCTTAAAAGAAGAGGAGATCAGGACATGCACACACAGAGAAAAGAAAGACCATATGAAGACACAGGGAGAAAAGACACAGGCCACCTGCAAACCAAGGAGAGAGGCTTCAGGAGAAATCAACTCTGCTGACAATTTGATCTCAGAATTGTGAGAAAATATATTTCTGTTGTTTCACAACAACAACAAAAAAGAATTACTAATACATGCTGCTATACAGATGAACCCCAAAAACATGCTAAGTGAAACTAGCTACAAGAGACCATATATTGTAAGAGTCTGTTTATCTGAAAGGTGTCCAGGAGAGGCAAATTTATCGAGACAAAAAGTACATTAGTGGTTGCCCAGGCCTGTGAGTAAGAATGGGAAGTGACTGCAAATAGGCATGAGTTTTCCTTTGGGGTTAATAGAAATGTCATAAAATTAGATATAGGTGAAAGTTACACACTTTACAAAGTTACTAAAGATTCTTGAAGTGTAATCTTAATACAGGTGAATTTTATGATATGTAAATTATATCTCAATAAAGTTGTTTTAAAAATTAGTGGTTGAAACAATTCCTTAAGATGATATTTGTTGGATAACAAATTTTAATGTGTCTATAATTAGGATTTATTCTTTAACTGAGAACCTACAAATACCTGGAACAACTCCATTCATATTGTGGTAGAATATCCACCCATCATGAATTTTTCTTTTATTTCATTTTAAGAAGGGCTTTGAAGCACAGCAGGCAGGGAGGTTAAGTCAGTATTGTTAAAATTTTTTGCATAAAAATGCAAGTCAAACTCCTGAATTTTAGAACCCACTAGAATATTTAAGTATAGCCCTTTAGATGTTGGTTACACAAAATCAGACTTCCCTCCTCTGCTTGCTGAGAGCAGCACTGACTGGAATAACTCCTTTGAAAAGTGACCTGGCCTGGTAAAGGGTCACGGGTCATTCACTAAGTGACAACAATTCAAAATAAGGCAAAAAGATTTCAAAACAAACAAACAAACAAATAAAACAAAACCAAAGAAGTGGGGGTAAGTACTAAAACATCAAAGATTTCTATATAGTCTGAATATTCTAATGTATTCACCATTTAACTAATAATATTAACTTCAGTCAGAATACTTACAGGGAGCCCAATTCTGAGTTCCAATTTAAATTGCCAGGTCACTTCTCCCATCCCATAGACACAGGATCTGCTAAGAGGCAGAAAACAGAGATTAGGATGAAGGTAAAGCATGACCTTCAAAACAGGAATTCAAGTTTTAGGTCCCAGATAACATAGCTCCTGGACATAGAGCTGCCTAAAAAGATACCAGTTGTCTACCTGTAAGTTCTGACTTCTGGTCATTATAAACTGTCTTGGAAACCTTACTTCCCAGGGAAGGCGACGAGGAGCCAAGAAGGGGCACCTGGAAAGTAAGATTCTCTGGGAAGGGAGGAAGATGGGGGGCAGCACATCCACTCTGGCTTCCCGCGTCCCGTGGGTTCCCTCCTGCGGTCCTCCTGCCCCCTAGACGCCTGGGTGGCTATGCCATCCCGCAGGATCTCGGTGGCACGGGTTCTGAACGGCTTTCCCCTGAGGTATCCGGTGCTGACCCCAGAGCTCCAGCATAGAGTGGGCGCTGCTGAGCCCGGAGCCGTTCGGGTTGGGGGAACACCGCCCGTCCCTTTCCCGCGACGAAGCTGGGGCCTGGCCACGGGAAGGGCGGCTGCACCCCAGGGAGCCTGTCCTCCACGCGCCAACACCCGAGGCCCGCAGCAGCGGTCCGGAAACAGGCGAGGCCTCTCGCAGGTCTCGCGCCCCCTTTCTCCGCTCACTCGTTCCAACAACGCGTCACAGGCGGCACGCCCAACCGTCAGTAGCTAATGGAAACCTCTCTGAGCCGCTGACTCCCATCTGAAGGACACGACCGTTCAGAATTGCGCCTCATGGGCGGTTACCTGAGCCGGACTTGCCGTCGCCGGCAGTCCCCTGCTCTGCGAGGCGGGGACCAGCCGGAGAGAGCCGAGCTCCTCGGGCCTGCGCATCCCGCCCGCCATTTTCCCCTCCCTTTCCGCTCTCACTCGGCGGTCCCAACCCTGGACCTGGCTCGCAGGCTGTCATACGAGCGTCCTGGGGCTTCACCCCGTCGTCGTTGGCACCGTCGGCTGTTTATCAGGGCCCATCGGTGGCAATATCCAATCCAGCAAGCCTGGTGTTTATTTCTGGGGATCTTTTCCTCGGTGCCCCGGAGGGGCCATCAGAAGTCACTGCTGTCTGCTTGCAGCTCCAAGATGTCCTGTACCTCAGTGATCCTGAAGATGGCACCTGCTAAGGGCAAACGGATGCTCCTTTTGGCTCTGAAGCAGACAATCCTCTGTACGTGGTCTTCACTGTCTGTTCACCTCCCAAACTTTTGTGGAAAGGAGATCCTGGTGAGAGACCTCGAAGAAAGCGGTCAACTGAAAGCCAAGGAAGAGAAGGACCTGACAGCCCTGGGTGAGAGCGGGAAAAGGCTAACGAAGCAAAAGAAAGGACACTCAGCTCCCGAGAGTCAGGACGAACAGAGAAGGGGCTCAAACCCCGGTGGGAATGCGCAGTCTGTGTTCAGAGGGCTGATGGCCAGTGAGGTCCTCTCCTCTTCTGTGCCCAAGCCTGGGCCTCTGAAGAGAGACTTCTGCTCCAAGAGCTCTGAAGATATCCTGCTTAGGAAATCCCAGCCCTACGTTTTGAGCTCATGCAGAAAACGAAATGCCATTACCGGTTCCTACAGCTCCACTAGAGGTTTCCCACAGCTGCAGAGGAGTGGTCCAGGCGCAGCGGGGCTCCTGGGCCCAGCCTCATCGCATCCTCGTGTGCTCTCAAAGAAAGCCAGTGAGCAAGGCTGTCAGTCTAGCCCTTCAGCCTCAGTGGAAACACAGAGGAAGAAGATCAAGCGTGAAAGGGTTGCGGATGGCCCCTTAGAGCAGAAACACAACTTAAATTGCTCACAGCCATCTGATAGTTCCAGACCCCGGAAACGTAAGATTACTCTGCTGCTGCCCTCGAGACGAAATGGCCCACTGATTTTGCCCCCACCACCCCAGCTAGGTTATCCAGTCACTGCTGAAGACCTTGAATTGGAGAAGAGAGCTGCGATGCAGTGGATCAACAAGGTCTTGGAAGGGTAAGACAGAGGCCCTCTCAGACTGCAGAGCCCCTCAGCCTTCCTGTTTCCACTCTGCCAGCGCCCAGCACTAATTCACAGCTGAGGAGCTTGTGCAAGAGGTAGAGCTCCCCAGGCCCAGTGGTCTTCCCGTAGCTGGCTGGAGCAGCCACTTCTATGGGCCGTTTGTCCTGGTTTTCCCTGTTTGTCTTGCTCCACCTGGCTTAAAAAAATTTTTGTTCCTTTTCCCTGGCCCACCAGGGTCTGTTCCCCAGTACTTTGCTGCTTGGCCCCTCAGTGGTTCCTCAGAGGAGCATTGCAGGACACCATCAGAGTCCAGCTTTGCCCTTGAGGGAGCCCAGGGTGCTGCTCCTTTGGGCCCATTCCCCCACCAAGTCAGTTCTCTCTAGAGAGGCAATGTTCCATTCTTATCGACTTTCTGTCAGATGGGCCCCTAGAAGTCACGTGGCTTGAGGTTGTTAGTCTGGCCTACCCCAGTGGTGAGGATCCTTGCAACAGAAGAGGGATGCTTTGGACCAGTTTTCCTCCAGGCAGGAGCAAGCAGGACACCCACTGCTGCTAGAGTTGCCTCTTCCCACCTTCTCCATTTTAATTGGGCCCTGGTCCATCTTTCTTAGAATCTATATATTCTCTCTCTCTCTCTCTGAACATTTGGTACCACATGAACACTCAGTTGATGAACAAAGTCATATATGTCACATACATATAGTCACATATTTATATGTCATATATATTTATAGGTAAAGTCATATATAATGTAATATATATTATGTGTAGACTATATATTATATAATGTAACTTTTAAGAATACACAGTGTATATACATTATATATTACATATGTATAATATACTATATATGTGTGTCTAATTAGTATGTGATTATAATGTATAATATCAATATATAATATTGATCATATTGCATGTATATATTACATATTCATATGTAATATGTATAACAGTGCATATTACATTTTTATAGCGTATACATATACATGTTTAATACATTATGTATAGAATACGTATTTTTTAAATTTTACATATTTTATTTTATTAGAATTATAACATTTGTTATTTTTCTCACATATTCATTGCTTTTTATTTGTATTTATTGGAGTATAGTTGCTTTACAATATTGTGTTAGTTTCTGCTGTACAGGGAAGTGAATCAGCTATATGTATACATATATCCCCTCTTTTTTGGATTTCCTTCACATTTAGGTCACCAAAGAGCATTAAGTAGAGTTCCCTGTGCTATAGGTTAGTTATCTATTTTTTCATTAGTTATCTAGTTTTATCTATTTTATACATATTAGTGTATATGTCAATCCCAGTCTCCCAATTCATCCCACTCACCCTCCCCCTTGGTGTCCATACCGTTGTTTTCTACATCGGTGTCTCTGTTTCTGCCTTGCAAGCAGGTTCATCTGTACCATTTTTCCAGATTCCACATGTATGCTTTAATAGACGCTATTTGTTTTTCTCTTTCTGACTTACTTCACTCTGTATGACAGTCTCTAGGTCTATCTACATCTGTACAAATGACCCAATTTCATTCCTTTTTATGGCTGAGTAATATGCCATTGTATATATGTACATCTCCTTTATCCATTCATATATAATATTACATTACATTACATATAATAATATATCTTGAATACATATATGACTTTTTGCTAATTTATCAACTATTCCTATCTTTGCTCTTTGAATTCACAGTGGAGGAAGAATTGGCTTGTATGAGTGGCCATACTTTTAACTTTTCAGGTTTTCTGTGGCCCAGCTGGGAAATCTGGAACCGCTTTACCCCTCTAGATGCTGAGTCCTGATTTCTGTGTTTTGGAAAGGCACTTGCCTTTTCTCTCTCTGCTGGTCACCTGCCTACCTGACCTCACTATGGGCTGGATCATGCCTAGTGTATGTTAGGAAATGACTTGTGACAACTATAGTCTTTAAAAAAAATTTTAAATATGATATAATTTTAGACTTACAGGATAGTACAGAGATCCCCAACTAGTCTTCATCTAGCTTCTCCTAAAGTTAACATCTTACAGAGCAGTTATTGAAACCAGGTAATTAACACTGTTACAGTGCTATTAGCTAAACTTCAGACTTTAATGGGATTTCCCCATTTTTCCAGTAAAATTTTCTCCCTGTACCTGTATCAGTCCAGAATCCCACATTTCATTTAGTTGTCATGTCTCCTTAGTCTCCTCCAAAGTGTGACCATTTTTCTATCTTAAGATCTTTTGTGACCTATATACATTTGAAGAGTACCAGTTAGGTATTTTGTAGAATTTTCTCCAATTTGGATTTGTCTGCTGTTTTCTCATGAGTACATTGAGGTTATGGATTTTCAAGAAAAAATCCCACGTAGGTGATGTATCCTTCTCAGCATATGGGAAATATTCATCTTGATCACCTGATTAAGGTGGAATCTGCCAGCGTTCTCCACTGAGTAGTTACTATTTCTCCCTATGTAATACATATTTAAGTGAGTCTTACTTTGATGCTATACCCAAAACTCCTGTTTATCCTTAAACTTTCACCACTAATTTTGCCATCACCAGTGGATCTTGCCTGCAGCAATTATCAGTGTGGTGTTCTAATGGTGATTTTCTGCCTCTCTTGTTCTTCTACATTTAATTAGAATTCTTCTCTAAGGAAGAGTTCTCTGCATTTATTTATTTATTCAGTCATTTATATCTGTATGGACCCATCAATATTTATTTTTTTACTTGGGCTATATCTATTATTATCCCTGTTAATTTTGCTGCTCACATTGTTCCAGATTTGACCATTTTGAATTCTCTCAGATCAGATACTGAGTCCTTTTAACATGGCTACATCTTCCTCCCCGCTTTTCCCAAGGATTTATTTACTGTCTAGCCCCACAAGATGCTCCAGGGTTATCTTGTATTTTACCTGCCCCAGTTCTGGAGTCGACTACTTTTCCAAGGAGCTTTGGTTCCTTTTATTGGAGAAGGAATTTAGAAAACAAAATCTGGGTATTTCGGTGTGCTCATGGCTACTAGGGAGTATTTTTTTTTCCTAGGTCCTCTCAGCAGGCAGAACTGGAAACATATGTTCCCATTTACACACACTTACATATATTTCTGTATTTCTCTATGCTTCTGTGAGTGTGTATGCATCCGTGTGTGTGTGTGTGTGTAAATGAGTTCACACTGATACCTCAGACTCTTATATAGTGTAGAACCAGGGTTCATTTTAGAAATGTTCCCCTTTGCTTTTGTGTAACTTCTTCAACAGTTTCTCCAGAGAAACCTGGTTTAATTGTCTACAGTATATTTACTTATTTGTTCAATTAAGAATGCACATAGTTTCACAATTTCCAACCCTGTGAGCAACTTACCGAAGTGTTTGTGTACAATTCTTTCTGTATTTAGCCTTGCAGCATCCAGGCAAACACTGCTTTTAAAAGTTACTTGGTTTAGCTCCTTTCAGCAACCCTGCAGCGAGGTTCTGTAATCAATTTATACCGCACTTAGATTCATTTGTCATAGTCTGCATTCCATTTAAGGTTCCTCCAACAACCTGGTTGATTTTAATTTGCAAAGTAAAACACTCTTTGTGGAATAAAGTTTGCTTACATTTTTTGAGTATTTTTGTGTCTGTATGAGCGATGCTGGTCTGAAATTTGTTTTCTTGTGATACCTTTGTCTGGTTTTGGTATCAGGTTAATACTGCCCATGCAAAATGAGTTTGGAAAGCTTCCTTCCCTCCTCTACTTGTGGAATAATTTCTAGAAGGATTGGTACAATTTATTCTTAAAATATTTGGGAGGATTCACCAATGAAGCCATTTGGCTCTGGGTTTTTCTTTATGGGAAAATTTTCATTTACTAATTCAGTCTCCTGTTAGAGGTCTAAGCTTTTCTAATTCTACTTGAGTCAGTTTCAATAATTTGTGGCTTTCTGGGGACTTTGCCTACTTCATCTAAGTCATAGAATTTGTTGGCATGAAATTGTTTGTGGTATTTTCTTGTAGTTCTGATATCGCTAAGGTAGGAGATGATATACTTTCCTCAATTTCTAATTGCTTTCACCGTTTGATATTATGTGGGGCTGGGAGAGCTCTTGTGAACCAATATCCTGAACTCGGCACTCCCACCCCAGAGGCACAGACCTGACACCCAGCTGGAGCACCAAGATCCTGTTAGCCACACGGCTCAGAAGAAAAGGGAGAGAAAATAAATATATAAATAAATTAATTAATTAAATAAAAAGAAATAAAGTTATTAAAATAAAAATTAAAAAATTATTAAAATTTAAAAAGTAATTAAAAAATAGAAAAAAGAAAGAAAGAAGTGAGCAACCAAACCAGAAAATAAATCCAACAATAATAACAAGTGCTAAAAACTCTACTATAGAAAACCCAAAATACGCAGACAAAATCACACAAAGAACCATACAGATACACACTCACAAAAAGAGAAAAAGGAAAAATATACATATAAACATATAAAAAAAGAGAAGAGAGCAACCAAATCAATAAAGAAATCTACCAGTGATAATAAACTCTAAATACTAAACTAAGATAAACATAAAACCAAAAACAAGTGAGTCGCATATAGCAAACGCCAAGTCTACAGTTGCTCCAAACGTCCACTGCCTCAATTTTGGGATGATTCATTGTCTATTCAGGTATTGCACAGATGCAGGGTACATCAAGATGATTGTGGAGATTTAATCCACAAGGCTGCTGGGAGAAATTTCCCTTTCTCTTCTTTGCACAGCTCCTGGGGTTCAGCTTTGGATTTGGCCCCGCCTCTGAGTGTAGGTCGCCTGAGGGCATCTGTTCCCTTTTGGGAATTCTGAGGTCTTCTGCCAGCATTCAGTAAGTGTTCTGTAGGAGTTCCACATGTAGATGTATTTCTGATGTATTTGTGGGGAGGAAGGTGATCTCCATGTCTTACTCCTCCACCATCTTGAAGGTCTCTGGCACTTACTTTTGAAAGATAATATGGATAGGTACAAAGTTTTTGGATTGATACATTAATCACCTCACCACTTTGATATTAAGCACTGTAAGTTTTGAGTCTGTTGGGCAATGCATCTTCAAGGATAAGACTTTCTGTTCTTGTTTCAGGGTCAGTCATTCAAATGTGTACTTGTACACTCCAGTATGTGTCTTGGGTGAGGTATTGATCCTCTGTTTACTTACAGATAAAATGGAGATAATCATAAGTGAGAGTTAAACTGTGTTTATATAAGTCCTCTATGATGTCAAGTGCTTTGCATTTATTATCCCTTTTATTCTTCTTCATGTAATCACAACTATTTTTGTCTTTTACAGATGATGGAGCTAAGACCTGAGCAATCAAATAACTTGAGAATGGTGACATCATGACTCATCTGCATAGGAGCTGACCCTCAAACACGAGCACCTAGGCTTTACCCTGTTCTTGTAGTGCAATATCACATTCCATATAGGCTCAGTTTTATACATAAATAAGATAATCATAAACATAAATAAGATAAATAAGATTAAAAAAGTGCTAACTGTCATGTGTGACATATATTTAAGGGATTGGTACATTTTATCTCTTCTTATGACTACTTCCCCCCTCTGTTGACTACATCTGTCCCCCCTTAGAGAATCCTCCTGCTTCACTTGACTGTCATGAGAATGCTCATGTTTCAGCTCAGGTGCTGGCACAGGACGCTCCTCAACCCTTCATATCCCAAGGATCCACAAGCAGTTCCAGTTTCCATGCAAAGCTTGAGGGAAGCACCCCTTCCTCCTTCCGGAACACTCTCTGTGTCGTGCCACTGAAGCGCCTGTGTGTGCAGAGCATCATGAAACCCCTCGTCAGTGGCACCATCAACTTCAACCTCTGACCTCCCTCTCTACATAAGTGCTCAAGTCAGATACATGAGACCAGGTCAAGGACAGATGCCAATCCACTGTCCTGCACACACACTCCTCCTTCTCTCTTGTTTCTTTTCCCCTCAGATTTCACCTGTCTTCCCATGCCACTTCCAGCCACTCATCTTCTCCATCACCAGCTTTATCAAATCCAATTTAGTTTCCTATTCTAGAATAGTGAGAGCCGGGGCAGAGCTTCAACTGTTTAAGAGAATAGGGGCCTGAGACCTGAATCAGAGATAAGTCCTAAATGAGGAGGAGAAGGCTGAGGCAAGAAGGGACATTAACACTGGAGCAGAGGGCTCTGTGAGGCCAGTGCCAGAGGAAGACTACACTGTTCTAGATTGGGACAGGGAAAGAGAACCTAGTGTTAGGTGGAGAGAAAAGTGATCCCACCCTAACCATCCCGTATGGGCCCCTTCATGGAGCCCATGGAGGAGGAGGAATTCCCACAGCAGACTTCCCTGGGAGGGAGTCACTGATTGTGGAATGATAGACACTGGACAGGCAAAATATGACCCTTGCTGCTTAGGGTTGAAGCCTGGCATTTGTTTCCTACAGCCGATGCTGAGCATCAGGGGATGGCAGCACCAGGGTACTAAGAAGGTTGGCTATGGTCAAGACTCCTTTTCCTTCCCCTATCAAAGGTCAGACAGATACACAGCAGGCTGGCTCAGGGCCTCAAGGTATGATAGGTGATTCAGGGGACACGTGCCAAATTTCACAGGCTTAAGTGCAAGGGGAGTGTCTAGCATAACTTAAGAGACCATGGGCTTATGGAGCGGCAGCCTCCTGGTTGAGACAAGTGCTGACCTGGGGTAGGCACATCCACTGCTTCCACTTCAGCATGGTCTGCTGCAAAGATGATACCCTGACCACGTATGTGAGACTCTTCTCTCAGAGGCCATAGGTTTATTGTCAGAGATATTTGCAGTTTGTGTTTTGTATTCTATTTTGCCTCTTGTGGCCATAAAAGGCAGGGTCTGCCTCTTTCCTACAGATGTGGATATCATTTGTATTCATCATCTTGTAAATGAAGGTGTCCACAGACAAGTGACTGGATATGGAAAGGTGGACAGGAGCCAAGCAGAAAACGGAAGCCAATGTTCTTTCCCTATTAGATCAGTGGGGTCAAAAGAGGTGGGTACCCCTTCTTTGTAAATGCAGTTAAAAGTCTTTTTCCCTCCACTCCCTGCCTTTATCCAATGTTAATGATATTCTCCTATGAATGTACATGTATAAACATAAATGGAACACAGAAAAATTTGGTACCATTAGTTTTACAAAAATGGGATTATAAAATATGCACTTTTGTGTATCTTGTTTTTCTTCCTTAACAACACATCTAAGAGCTCTTCTGTGAGAGCGGATAGGGATCGTTCCTTTCAAGATCCTAATCCTGATGGTCACCTAGCCCTAAGGTATCAATCCAAACTCTAACCCTAATTCTTAAATCTAAAATGTGCTAACCTTGAGGCATTACCCCAACCTTAACTCCAGCCCTAACATTAGGGTCCTCACCAGAACCCTATTCCCCAGACCCTATAAACTCTAATGCTGACTCTGAGGCCCTAATCCATGTGGAATGAAGCTGCAGTGTACTCACTAGTTTTTAAAATTTTTATTGGAGTATAGTTGCTTTACAATGATGTGTTAGTTTCAGGTGTAGAGCAAAGTGAACCAATTATACAAATACACATATCCCTTCTTTTTCAGATTATTTTCCCATATAGATTATTACAAAGTATTGCAGATAGTTCCCCGTGCTGCACTGTAGGCCCTTATTAGTTATGTATTTTATATGTAGTAGTCTGTATATGTTAAGACCAATCTCCTAATTTATCATTTTCCCCCATTTTCCCCCTTTGGTAACCATAAGTTTGATTTCGAGATCTGTGAGTCTTTTTCTACTTTGTAAATAAGTTCACTTGTATCATTTGTTATTAGATTACACATATAAGTGATATCATATGATATTTGTCTTTTTCTGTCTGACTTACTTCATTTAGTATGATAATCTCTGGGTCCATCCAAGTTTACTGCAAATGGCATTATTTCATTCAATTTATGGCCAATAATTCCACTGTATATATGTACCACATCTTCTTTACCCATTTCTTGGTTGATGGATATTTATGTTGCCTCCATGGCCTGGCTATTGTAACTAGTGCTGCAATGAACATTGGAGTTCATGTATCTTTTTGAATTATGGTTTTCTCCAGATATACGCCCAGGAGTAGGATTGCTGGATCATATGGTAGTTCTATATTTAGTTTTTTGAAGAGCCTCCATACTGTTCTTCATAATGTTTGTTCCAATTTACATTCCCACCAACAGTGCAAGAGGGGTTCCTTTTCTCCACATCCTCTCCAGCATTTATTGTTTGTAGAATTTTTGATGAATGGCCATTCTGACCGGTGTAAGGTGATACCTCATTGTAGTTTTGACTTGCATTTCTCTAATAATTAGTGATGTTGAGCATCTTTTCATGTGTTTGTTGGTCATCTGTATGTCTTCTTTGGAGAAATGTCTATTTAGATCTCCTGCCCATTTTTTGATTGGGTTTGTTGTTTGATATTGAGCTACATGAGCAGTTTGTATATTTTGGAGATTAATCTCTTGTCATTTGCTTCATTTGCAAATATTTCCTACCATTCTGAGGGCTGTATTTTTGTTTTGTTTATGTTTTCGTTTGCTGTTCAAAAGCTTTTAAGTATAATTAGGTCCCATGTTTTATTTCTGTTTTTATTTACATTACTCTAGGAGGTAGATTTAAAAAGATATTGCTGAAGAAAAAGATATTGCTGTAATTTATGTCAGAGAGTGTTCTGCCTATTTTATGCCTTTTCTAAGAATTTTAGAGTATCTGGTCTTACATTTAGGTCTTTAATCCATTTTGAGTTTATTTTTGTGTATGGTGTTAGA